>NW_011177965.1:0-394 GCF_000146605.3 Meleagris gallopavo
GAGTGACATTGGCTATTCTCCAGTCTTCAGGGACCTCCCCTGTTATCCAAGACCTCTCAAAAATGATGGAGAGCGGTTCGGCAATGACCTCCACCAGCTCCCTCAGCACACGTGGATGCACCCCATCAGGTCCCATGGACTTGTGGACCTTAGTACTGCCTAGGCGCTGACTCTTTGCTGACTAAAGGGAAGTCTCCCATTCCCCAGACCCTCTCCCTAACCTCCAGGGTGTGGGATTCCTGCGGGAGAGCCTTTTCACTGAAGACAGAAGTAAAGAAGGCATTCAGTATCTCTGCCTTCTCAGCATCCCCCGTTACCAGAACCTCCCCCTCACTTAGTAAGGGGCCCACATTCTCTCTAGTTTCCTTTGCTGTTAACATGCTTGAAGAAGCCT
>NW_011177966.1:0-368 GCF_000146605.3 Meleagris gallopavo
ATCGGAAGCAAAAGAATTGGCCCTAGCACAGTTCATGGCGTGACGGGGGATGTTAGTCCCGCTAGGGCCTCCAGGCGGCACCGGAGGCTCTATGTAGAATTACCGATTTATTGGTCCCCCCAAAATATTCAGCGAGTTATGGCATTAGTGGACACTGGAGCAGAAACATCAATCATTTATGGAGATCCCAACAAATTTCATGGAAACAGAGTGATGATTGGTGGTTTTGGGGGACAAACTATCCCTGTCACCCAAACGTGGTTAAAACTGGGGGTTGGGCGTCTCCCACCCCGGGAGTATAAGGTATCTATTGCCCCAGTCCAGAAATACATCTTGGGCATAGATATTCTATGCGGTCTGGCTCTCCA
>NW_011177967.1:0-401 GCF_000146605.3 Meleagris gallopavo
TACTACAGACATCCGGAAACACCAACAAGCGTAACACTTTAAGGTACGGACCCCAGGACTCGTACAGCTTTAAAGATGCTGCGTGAGGATCACGAGCGGATGCATTGCGAAGATCCCAGCTCCCCCCCATCTGACAAGACAAAGGACGGCTGCCCAGCAACAGGCCCACGCCTGCGCAAGAGATATTATGAAGCCACGAACACCGGGGAGTGAACCGTATGAAGACTGTCAGCTGGAAGGGGAAAGCGCGCGCCGCTGCTGGAGCAGAGACTCCCCGGCCGCCCGGCGCTGTTTTGCTTACTTGCTCGCTTGAAGAAACAACAATTTCCAAAATGCACAATCGGGCTGTTCAATCTGTTGAGCAGAACGTAAAACACCACCACAGCCACACGGGGCCGTCG
>NW_011177968.1:0-326 GCF_000146605.3 Meleagris gallopavo
GTGGAGAAAACTGCCATTTCTGAGAGAAAATGGCCTACTTGCGGGCAAAAACTGGTATCTCTGTTAGGAAACGCGGAGTTTTTGGTGAGAAAACTGGCATTTCTGGTACAAAACGTCCTATTTCTGGGAGAAAACTGGTATTTGTGGTGGAAAATGTCTTATTTTTGTGATAAAACTGTCACTTGTTGGAGAAAATACACTTTTTTGGGGAGAAAGCTGCCATTTCTGAGAGTTAAATGCCGTATTTCCGGGAGAAAACTGGTATTTCTGGTAGAAAACGCTGATTTTGTTGTGAGAGAACTGGTATTTCTGTTCCAAAAATGTCA
>NW_011177969.1:0-321 GCF_000146605.3 Meleagris gallopavo
CTTTGGAGATTGTTTTCCCTTGTAATTTGCATACTGTGCCACTAGGCTCAAGGTGGCTTTTCTATCCCACTGCTTCACTGTGTCCCCACTGTCACGCAAGCAGAACCTCAGGCTGGCATGTGGTGTGTGTGCACCCACTGTAGTCTGCGTAGCAGAGAGTCTTGTCCATGCAGGGGCACAGGAAGGTATATTCCCACTGAATTGCTGCACCTTTTGGGAAAGCTCCTCCTCAGCCAAAATGCGTGTTGATAGGGGAGGAGTAACCTTCCTTATCCTCTTCTTCCTTCTTACTCAACGAGCTGACTTTCAGTTCCGTTGTTT
>NW_011177970.1:0-440 GCF_000146605.3 Meleagris gallopavo
GGGGGGGCCGGGCAGCGAGGCCTTAATGGGACCCAGTGGCACCTTGGGGGGCTGTAGGAGGGTGGGGGCCGGGGGGAGCTTGGCACATGGATCCGTGCAGTCCTGCCTCCCCTCGGGCTGCTGCTGGGGGGGCGTGGGGGGCTGCTGCGGTTCCTCGGGGGGGGCCAGTCACCATCCACACACATCTCCTTGAAGAAGGGCAGGCTGAGGTACTGCAGGATGCTGCTTTGGGGCGGGGGGACGCGGTCCGTTGCGGGGCGTTGGAGTCCGGGGGGGGTGGCCCTGGGGGGCGAACGAGTCCCAACCGGGTGGCTGGGGGGTCGGGGGCGTGTAAGGCAGAGTGGCAGGAGGAGGGCCGACCAGGGCGTGACATCGAGGATGCACAGAGCGGCGTCTTCATCCACGGGGCGTGCTGCTGCCGTATCCAAAATATCGACCCC
>NW_011177971.1:0-403 GCF_000146605.3 Meleagris gallopavo
TGTTGATGCCCAGGGCGGCCGGGGGCTGGCAGGGGCCGCCCTGGTGGTGCCGTGCGGCCGCTGGGCAGGTGGTCACGGTCGTTGGCATCATCTCTAGCTGCCAGGGCCCTTGAGGAGAGCAGGACGCCCGTCCGAGGGCAAGCTGTGGCCGCGGACATCGCGCTGGGCTCCATCAGCTGCAGCCAGGCGCCTGCGGAGAGAGAACGTGCTGAGGGCACAGCAGAGCCCCTGCTCTCCTTCCTCAATGGCAAAGAGCCGCCCTCAGCTCTCAGCCCGTCTCGGGCCCAGCGCCGAGAACGGGCTGCAGGAATGGCCGTGCCAATTCACACGTCTGACAGCGTCGATCTCAGACCACGGTAGCCCACAGCTAACCGGCCTCTCCACGCTGCTGGAGCTGCAAGTG
>NW_011177972.1:0-414 GCF_000146605.3 Meleagris gallopavo
TTTTTTTCTCTTTTCTTCTCCCCATTCTTTCCCCTTTCCCCCCCTTTTTTATTTTTCCCTTTTCTTCTTCTTTTCTTATCCCGTTTCCTTTCTTTTCCTCTTGCCTTTCTTTTTATCCTCTCTTTTTTCCCATTACTCCCTACCCCCCACCCCTATGGGCCGCCCTCCCCGCAGCCGCTGCGCCCCCATTGCTGCCCCACTGACCCTGGGCCGGCCCAGGGTGGGCTCCGTGTGGTCGGTGTGGGGCTGAGGGCTGGGGTCGCAATCCCTTTCCGTGGTCCCTTCGCTCCCATGGCCCGCACGGGGGATCCCCCCCCTCCCCAAAGCCACGCTGCAGGGTGCTGGGGGGCAATGGGACATCCGCGGTTCTGTGCCCCATTGCCAGCGCGCTCCAGCATGGGGCACGTGCGGAAA
>NW_011177973.1:0-308 GCF_000146605.3 Meleagris gallopavo
GGAGATTCTCCTTTTCTTCCTTTTCTCCTGTCTTTTCCTTCTTTCTCTCCTTCTTCCTTCCTTTCTTTCCTTTCTTGTCTTTTCCTTTCTTTCTTATCTTTTTTACTTTTCTCTTTCTTTCCCTTCTTTCTTTTAGTCCTGGCTCTCACTGCGTTGTCCAGATCCTCGTCTTCCTTTTCCCATATCTCCACGTTCTGCCCACATCCCACCGTTCACTGCAGATCCCCGCGGATCTGCCAGCCCACAGCCCCGCCTGCCAGCCGCCAGCCGCGGAGCTCTGCCCTCCCCGCTCGCTCCCGCAGCTCCCC
>NW_011177974.1:0-309 GCF_000146605.3 Meleagris gallopavo
CCCCGAGAGCCCAAGGTCTCTTTCTCCTGCGGCGGCGGCGGCGGCGGCGGCGGTGTCGGCGGCGGTGCATCCCCAGGCGGGGCCAAAGCGGCCGAGGAAGGCGACGATGCGGGCGAGGAGACTCGCGGGAGCCAGGCCAGCTTCATGCAGAGGCAGTTCGGTGCCATGCTCCAGCCCGGCGTCAACAAGTTCTCGCTGCGGATGTTCGGTTCTCAGAAGGCGGTGGAACGGGAGCAGGAACGCGTCAAGTCAGCGGGGGCCTGGATCATCCATCCCTACAGCGATTTCAGGTGCGCGTCCCGCCGGTTC
>NW_011177975.1:0-347 GCF_000146605.3 Meleagris gallopavo
CCGGAGACTTTGCCGTAGCTGGCCGAGAAATCGCGCTTCTCCCCGAACTCCGCTTTCAGCCAGTCAGCAGCGGTCTCGTGTTTCTCGCTTGCCGAGAACGGGCCACTTCAGCCGGCTGCTTTTCTCCGACGAGTGAGCGGGCTCCTGTGCGCACATCGGAAAGGAGCGGTTTGCACTTCGCCTTGGCAACATGCAGAATGCACTACGCCTACCTCTGAATACTATGTCTCTGCCTTTATTTCGAGCCACAATTCATTCTAGTCAGGTTTTCCACTACTATACATCTGCTTTCAGAGAGGAAAAGAGTGGAAGGGAAAACCCTCACTAAAAAGACACCTGGAAGTTCG
>NW_011177976.1:0-371 GCF_000146605.3 Meleagris gallopavo
GACCGCTGCTGACGGCTGAAAGCGGCATTCGGGGATGAACGCGATTTCTCGGCCAGCTACGGCAAAGTCTCCAGAGCGGTTCAGCGTGAATGCTGCTTTCTGCGTGTGAGAGCGAAGGAGTGCGATTCCGATGCCGACAACTGCGAATTCAGCCTCCTGCACTCCCTGCGAGTGGGGGTTTTTTTCTCAGAAGTCCTGAAAGGGTCTCTCCCAACTTTCTGAAATGCGATCCCTGAGAGCACTACAGCTGTAGCTCCTCGAACTTCCAGGTGTCTTATTAGAGAGGGTTTTCCCTTCCATTCTTTTCCTCTCTGAGAAAAGATGTGTAGCAGTGGAGAACCTCACTAGAATGAATTGTCGCTCGAAATAAA
>NW_011177977.1:0-396 GCF_000146605.3 Meleagris gallopavo
CCGTGGGCTTGGAGAACAGTCCAGGCTCCTGCTCTGCTGTCAGCCACTTGCTACAGATTTTTACAGGAGAAGAGCACAGTTGATGGAGAGAAAGGGAGGACTGCTTTTCTTAACTGGAGAACAGATGGAAGCGTTGTGTTGAAACGGACCCAGAAGTTTACCTTAAGAGGTTTGGAGCCCACACAATCGCTAAGTTCTTAGCGTGCATGTTGGTGACCGAGGAGCTCCCAGCTAGATGAGCCAAGTGTCTCATCAGGTACTCCAGTGTCCTGGAAAACACACAGGCAGTGTTCAGCACCAAGGAGCACGCCGTGCTGCCATTCACAAAGCAAACCTCAATTCATGCTGGTTCTTGTTATTGCTACTGTCACTGAAGACCAAGTAGATCCAACTTGA
>NW_011177978.1:0-393 GCF_000146605.3 Meleagris gallopavo
CCAGTAATGCTACCTTGGGCCCAAACATTGGACAGCTTCTCCCACAAGTACTACTTTTCCATCCAAAAGAGGACATCTTCTCCCCAAAGAATGCTATTTTCTCCCGGAAACAAAGCAGCTTTCTCACAAATGGGTGGCATTTTCCAACCAACTATGCTACTCTCTCCCAGAAAGAGCACTTTTCTGACAAGTACCTTCCCTTTTCTCTCAAAAATACTGCTGGACACACCTCAAGAGGACATTTTCTCCCATCTACACCCCGTTTTTCTCCCCCAAAGGACCCCCTTTTTCACACCAAAAATACCACACTTGCCCTCCAAGAGAAGTCAGTCTTTCCCACAATTGTCCACTTTTCTCCCACGTACTTGTCATTTTCTCCCAGAAATACCACAT
>NW_011177979.1:0-410 GCF_000146605.3 Meleagris gallopavo
GACACACAATGCCCTTAAAAAACACCGCATGGATGCAATTAGCACATGAATTACAGCCATCCAGCTTGAGATCCTCCAGAAAAGCAGAGCTCACAGCTCTGAAAGAAAGCAGGAATCACTCACCCCATTCTAAGGGCTCACCCCACACCCCAAAGGAAGCAGTCTCCAGATTCACATGCTGCTCTTACACCTAGCAGCCCTTCAGTGCACTTGCCATCCCCCAAAAAAGACAAGATCACAGCCCTGAAAAGAAAAAAAGAAACCACTTACCCCATTCCAAGGACCAATAGTCCCCCACACTCTCAAGTGAAGGAAGCAGCTTCCAGGTCCAAATACCTACCAGCCCTTATGTACGCTCAGGGTTCCCTGCTAAGAAAGAGAGAGAGCAGCTCCACAATGGAGGAGAAAAA
>NW_011177980.1:0-441 GCF_000146605.3 Meleagris gallopavo
ATGCGGTGGGTGTTTTTTAAGGGCATTGTGAGCATCCTTGTTGTGTTTTAAATTCTGTTCTGCGTCTCTCCTGATTTCATTTTGCAGCCTGATGGAGTTGAAGGATTGCCTGGGCTCCTCCAATCAGTGGTGTGAGATCTGTCCAGCAGGTAATGAACATCATGCACCCCATGTTGGTGCGCTGCTTGTATGCAGGTAGGTTTGCGATGTGATCCGCCTCCCCCATGCTGACCATCCACAGCTAGATCAAGTTGCTCAGAGTCTGAGCCAGGCTCACCTTGAAAGGGCCAGCACATCCACCATGTCTCTGGCAACCTGTGCCACTGCCTCAGCACCCTCACTGTACAAGACATTTTCCTTAGATTTCACCTCCATTTTCCCTTGTTCTTTCCTTTAGGTATTGAAAGGCTGTTACCAGGTTCCCTTGGAGCCTTCACTTCT
>NW_011177981.1:0-477 GCF_000146605.3 Meleagris gallopavo
ACCAACCTAAACCTCCCCTGTCTCACTTGAAAACCATTTCCCCTTGTCCTATCGCTATCCACCCTCCTAAACAGCCGTTGCCCCCTCCTGCTTATGCGCTCCCTTTGAGTCTTGGAAGGCTGTCATGAGCTATCTCCAGAGCTTTCTCTTCTCCCACAGAAACAATCCCAGTTCCCTCAACATTTCTTTCTAAGAGAGGGGCTCCAGCCCTCTGATCATCTTCGTGGCCCTTCTCTGGACCTGCTCCAAAAGCTCCACATCATCCCTGTGCTGGAGCCCCAGGCCTGGACGCAGTGCTGCACATGGGGCCGCACCAGAGCCGAGTCGAGGGGGACAATCACCTCCCTCTCCCTGCTGGTCGCTCCTCTTTGAATGCAGCCCAGGATACAGTTGGCCTTCTGGGCTGCAAGTGCACACTACTGGCTTATGTCCAGCTCTTTGTCCACCAGGATCCCCGAGTCCTCCGCAGGGCTGCTC
>NW_011177982.1:0-418 GCF_000146605.3 Meleagris gallopavo
GCCC
Source organism: Meleagris gallopavo (assembly GCF_000146605.3). Classification (NCBI taxonomy): domain Eukaryota; kingdom Metazoa; phylum Chordata; class Aves; order Galliformes; family Phasianidae; genus Meleagris; species Meleagris gallopavo. Next base: position 5 of record NW_011177982.1, read on the forward strand.
CGGAACCTCACTTTGCTGACTGGTCATTGTCTGCCCAGCAGGTAAGGGTGATGCACACCCGCCAGCGTTTACCCATTCCAGAGCCCGGCACAATAGGGTTCCCCCAGAGCTCTGAATTGCGCTTCATGGTGCCCAGAAGGCTGCCTATCCTCTTTGTTCTGTGTCTTGCCTGTCTCTGGTCTTGCACTGTTTTCACTATTACATTCTCTTGTCCTCCTATTTTTGTGTTCCTTGCCCCATTCTCTTGGCCTAATGACCCCTTGGCTTTGTGTTGCCACATTCATGTCGGCATTCAGTTTTGGCGTTCCCTGCCGTATTGTCTGGGCCGTCATCCTTGGCATTTCCTTCCATGTTCTCTTGGCCCTTGCCTTTGCCTGGGCATTCCCTTGCTCGTATAACTTCGTATAATGTATG
>NW_011177983.1:0-301 GCF_000146605.3 Meleagris gallopavo
TGTTGCCCGTTGGCGCTTCGTTGGAGTTTCCTGGATCCAAATGCACCCTTCTGACCACGTGTGATGCCCAAAGAAGAGGTAGGCGTCCCAAATAGGCTTGTGCTGAGTGCTGTCCATGACTTGGGGTTTCTCGATTCACTAGTATTCTTTTTTCCGTGATGTTGTTCAGTGCAGTATGTGAAGCTTTCTTCTTTCTTTCTAGGATTGGCGCCTCCACCATCACATTCTGTAGGCCGTTTTGCGCTGCCTGAGTTCCCGAGTTGAACGTGTCCTGTTCCTTGGTAAGGTGTGAACGTTATTA
>NW_011177984.1:0-385 GCF_000146605.3 Meleagris gallopavo
AGTTTACGTCACTTATCCTCTAGATGACCCTTCCCAGGAACGCACGCTCTGTAGATAGGTGTAGATAGGTGTAGATAGGTGTAGATAGGTATATTTTGTCATACACACTGCAAGAATAGCCTGCACGAGATCAAGCCAGAGAACAAGTGACGGCATGCCCGAGGAAGCGCCTCAAGAGACATCGGAAGGCCTGGCATCATCCCCCGCCCCGCTGATCAAGACTTGGAAGCAAATCACCATATCAATTCGACAAGAAGAGCACTGAGACATCGTGGAAACAACAGGATGGCGACTGACTGACACCAGATAACAAACAAATTAACAAGTAAATAGCAAATGTAAATCCTCTGACAAGATCGTGAACCTGGATACCCAGCCAGTGGGG
>NW_011177985.1:0-442 GCF_000146605.3 Meleagris gallopavo
GGCCACTAGGATGATCAGAGGGCTGGAGCACCTCTGCTATGAAGAAAGGGGAAACTGAGCTTGTTTAGCTTGGAGAAGAGAAGGCTCCAGGGGTAACCTCATTGTGGCCTTCCAGTACTTGAAGGGTGCGTGTAAAGAGGAGGGGGAATGACATGGCTTGGCAGTGACAGGACAAGGAGGAATGCTTTTAAACTGAGACAGGGGAGGTTTAGGTTAGGTATGAGGAGGAAGTTTTTCGCTCAGAGGCACTGGAACACTCCTTGCCCAAGGAGGTTGTGGGTGCCCCGTCCCTGGAGGCATTCAAGGCCAGGCTGGATGTGGCTCTGGGCAGCCTGGTCTGCTGGTTGGCGACCCTGCACATAGCAGGGCTTTGAAACGAGATGATCTTTGGGGTCCTTTTCAACCCAGGCCATTCCATGATTCTGTGATGATTCCATGAAAT
>NW_011177986.1:0-327 GCF_000146605.3 Meleagris gallopavo
AGGATTCTCCCCAAAAATAGGACATTTTCTGCCAGGAATTGCAGTTTTCGGCCAGAAATACCACAGTTTTCTCGACAGAAATACCAGTTTTCCCTCCGAAAATAGGTCATTTTCTCCGAGAAAGTGGAGATTTTCCCCCCAAAATACGCCATTTTCACCCAGAAATTGCAATATTCTACCCAGAAATATCACATTTTCACCCAGAAATACCAGCTTTCTCCCTGAAATATTACATTTTGTTCCAGAAATACCAGTTTTCTCACCCAAAAACACGTTTCCTACCAGAAATACAAGGATTCTCCCCAAGAATGTGACATTTTCTGCCAG
>NW_011177987.1:0-564 GCF_000146605.3 Meleagris gallopavo
CCCAAATTGTTTGGGGCCTGGCTAATGCTTACCGGGCCTTATTCAATACTATCCTGGAGAGGGAGAGAGTTTGTGAAATTGAAAAGGAGAGTCTCAGGGAAACAGTGCAAAATGAGCGAGAGAGTCTCCTGGTCGAGAGAAACAGCCTCCAATCTGAGAGAGATGCCCTCCGAATTGAGAGAGACTCCCTGCAATCCAAACTCAACAGTCTTCAATCTCAACAAGACACCCTCCAATCTGAGCTAGATACTCTCATAATCGAACGAGACAGGCTCCGAGCTGAACTGGAGGATGAGAGCATTGGAACTGACCAACCTGATCAACTACAGGAAGCACCACAATTGATGTCACTTGCCCCTGCAAGAGGACGGAAAATGAAACGAATCTCGACTCAGTTAGAAGAGAAGAAAGAAGAGGACAGAGGTCCAGAGGGGTGGCTCCAAGATCCACAAGAAGCACCCCTAAGTCCAGGGGAGGGGCCCTCAGTAAGACCGCGGTCACCGGCGCCAATGAGGGCAACAAGAAGTCCCGAAAGAGTAAGAGGTGAGCAAGATATCGTTACCA
>NW_011177988.1:0-360 GCF_000146605.3 Meleagris gallopavo
GCAAATTTTTTGGAGAAAGACTACTATTTCTCGGTGAAAACGTCATATTTCTGGTTGAAAAACGGTGTTTATGGGTGAAAACGTCATATTTCTGGTTGAAAAAATGGTATTTGTGGGAGGAAACTGCAGTTCCTGGCAGAAAACTGCATATTTTTTGGGAGAAAGCGGCTATTTGCCGTATAAAATGTCGTATATTTGCGATAAAACTGGCATTTCTTGGAGAAAATATCATATTTTTGGGGAAAAAATCTACTATTTCTTGGAAAAGGTGTCATATTTAAGGGAAGAAATCTGGTATTTCTGGAGAAAATGTCATGTTTGGGGATAAAAAAGGCATTTCTGGTGAAAAACGTAGAGTCT
>NW_011177989.1:0-304 GCF_000146605.3 Meleagris gallopavo
AACCCGCACCTGGGGCGGGGTGCAGCCCTGCGAGCACAGCTGGGGGCAGTTTGGCTGTGGAGTGGGGCAGAGCCAGGCTCCACCCCTCCCTGATCCCATTTAAGGGCTGGGAAGAGTAGGGGCAGCATGTGAACCTGGGGAGTGCTTCCTTTGGAGTATGCCTTGTTCTTTGGTAATGGAGTGAGTGTATTTTTTTTTGTTTTTTTTCTCCTCCATTGTGGAGCTTCTCTCTCTGTTTTTTAGCAGGGAACCCTGAGCGTACTTAAGGGCTGGTAGGTATTTGGACCTGGAAGCTGCTTCCTTC
>NW_011177990.1:0-314 GCF_000146605.3 Meleagris gallopavo
ACCCCCATATGACGCAATACCCCCAAAATGACGTCACAAACCCCATGTGACGTAACACAACCCCATGTGATGTAATACCCCCAAAGTGACGTCACACACCCCATGTGACGTCACAACACCCAAGCGTCATCACACAACCCAAAAAGACGTCACACACCCCTAAAATGACGTCACACACCCCATGTGCCGCCCCACCACCACATGTGATGTAACTCCCCCATAATGACATCACAACCCCCATGTGACGTCACACACACCATGTGATGTCACACCCACCCATGTGACGTCATAACCCAAAAAAAGTGACGTCACAC
>NW_011177991.1:0-334 GCF_000146605.3 Meleagris gallopavo
CTAACAGCGACACCGGAGACGGCGCACGCCTGAAGGACAATGCTTAAGGCAACGCCGTAGACGGCGTTCACCAGAAGGGCAAGGCAAGACACAGCACCAGGTACAGTGCTCACCTGAAGGACAGTGCTAAAGACAATGCCATAGACGGCACACACCAGAAGAACGAAGCAAGAGGATGTGCAGGAGAAGACGCCAAATAGAAGGATAAAGCTGTAAGTGGTGCAGCAGACGGCGCCAAACAGAAGGACGATGCCACAGGCGCTGCGGGAAACGGCGCTCCCGCAACAGCATAGGCTGCCAAAGGTGCTGGCAGCACTGTTGATGGCCCTCACCG
>NW_011177992.1:0-425 GCF_000146605.3 Meleagris gallopavo
AGAAAACTGCATATTTTTGGGAGAAAGCGGCTATTTGCGGTATAAAATGTCGTATATTTGCGATAAAACTGGCATTTCTTGGAGAAAATATCATATTTTTGGGGAAAAATCTACTATTTCTTGGAAAAGGTGTCATATTTAAGGGAAGAAATCTGGTATTTCTGGAGAAAATGTCATGTTTGGGGATAAAATAGGTATTTCTGGTGAAAAACGTAGAGTCTTCGGTGAAAAAACTGGAATTTCTGGGGCAGAATATCGTATTTTGGGAGAAAGCTACTATTTCTCGGAGAAAACGTCATATTTCTGGTTGAAAAACGGTATTGATGGGAGAAAACGTCCTATTTCTGGTTGAAAAATGGTATTTGTGGGAGGAAACTGCAGTTCCTGGCAGGAAACTGCATATTTTTGGGAGAAAGCGGCTATTT
>NW_011177993.1:0-308 GCF_000146605.3 Meleagris gallopavo
GTTTTTTTCCATTATTAGAAACACAGAACTTGCTGAAACTAAGTTACCCTAATTGTGCCTGAGGTGTTGCAGCGAATTCCCACTCGCTTTGGACTCTGAGGACTCAGCTCACACACATCTGCCCCAGGGGCTCAGTTGAGCCACACAACGGTGCCGTTCCTTCCTGGTCAGGCAGGCAGACACGAGGTATTCAAAGCCATCTGACGGCTGTCCTTGCCTGTTCTGCCTGCACCTGGACACATCGGGGCTTTCCAGATCTCAGGACACGTGCCTGAAACAAATGTTGGTTCTCCTCTCAGCAGAGCTGT
>NW_011177994.1:0-434 GCF_000146605.3 Meleagris gallopavo
ACTTGGGAGCACCGCAGCTCTGCTGCCACCTGTTGGACACAATACAGTCATGAAGGCACTGCCCTGCATCCGGGCCTCTTGCACAAACCTGTGCTCCTTGCTCGGAGCACATGGCTGCACTCTGTGCACCATGTTGCTTACCACCAGAGAAGGCTCAGGTACCCAACACCATTTTGGCTTCCATCTTGTCTGAGAACTGCTCATGATGCACAGCCCTCATCTTTGCTTTGGTGAGGTGGGGACTGCCATTGCTTCCTCAGTCCCACACACCCCTTCCCATCCCACACTGCCATGGGAGATCGGGTTCTGGACCACCTGAGGACCCAAACATCCAGGAGTCCTTGGGTCCTGACGAGATGAGTCCCAGAGTTCCGAGGGAATTCACCGCTGCAGTCACCGAGCCACTCTCCATGGTATTTCAGAAGTCGAGGCAG
>NW_011177995.1:0-418 GCF_000146605.3 Meleagris gallopavo
TTCTGAGAGAAGATGTCCTATTTTCGGAGGGAAACCGGTATTTCTGTGAGAAAATGTGGTATTTCTGGGAGAAAACTGCAATTCCTGGCAGAAAAATGTCACATTATTGGGGGAGAATCCTTGTATTTCTGGTAGGAAACGTTGTGTTTTGGGTGAGAAAGCTGGTATTTCTGGGAGATATTGCCATATTGTTGGGGAGACAACTGGTATTTTTGGTAGAAAACTGTAATATGTCAGGAGGAAAGGTGCAATTCCTGGGAGAAAACGTCGATTTTGGGGGGAGAAACTGCCGTTTCGGAGGGAAAATGGCCTACTTCCGGGCGAAAACTGCTATTTCTGGTAGTACAACGCTGAGTTTTTGGTGAGAAAACTGGAATTTCTGGTTCAAAATGTACTATTTTGGGGGAGAATCCTGGTA
>NW_011177996.1:0-381 GCF_000146605.3 Meleagris gallopavo
CACATGAATTACAGCCATCCAGCTTGAGATCCTCCAGAAAAGCAGAGCTCACAGCTCTGAAATCAAGCAGGAATCACTCACCCCATTCTAAGGGCTCACCCCACACCCCAAAGGAAGCAGTCTCCAGATTCAGATGCTGCTCTTACACCTAGCAGCCCTTCAGCGCACTTGCCATCCCCCAAAAAGACAAGATCACAGCCCTGAAAGAAAAAAAGAAACCACTTACCCATTCCAAGGACCAATACTCCCCCACACTCTCAAGTGAAGGAAGCAGCTTCCAGCTCCAAATACCTACCAGCCCTTAAGTACGCTCAGGGTTCCCTGCTAAGAAAGAGAGAGACCAGCTCCACAATGGAGGAGAAAAAAAAATAAAAAAAAAAT
>NW_011177997.1:0-360 GCF_000146605.3 Meleagris gallopavo
GAACGGAGAGCCCGCAGGGATCTCCTGGGGAGCTGGGGAGCGAGCGGGGGAGGGCAGAGCTCCGCTCCGCGGATGGCGGCTGGCGGCTGGCGGCTGGCAGCGGGGCTGTGGGCTGGCAGATCCGCGGGGAGCTGCAGCGACACGCTGGGATGTGGGCAGAACGTGGGGATACGGGACGGGGAAGACGGAGGTCCGGACAGTGCACTGAGAGCCGAGCTGGTCGGGAGGGATGGAGGGGAGGGGAGGGAGGGGAGGGAGGGGAGGAGGGAAGCAGTGGGAAGGAAGGTGTCGGAAATACCCAAATAATTCTCTAGGACGGTTTCTCTGATAAAGCAGATTCTATTCGCAATTGCAATGTTG
>NW_011177998.1:0-402 GCF_000146605.3 Meleagris gallopavo
CCCTCTCCTGTAAGCAAGGAGAGCTGGGCTGTTCAGCCTCCTGGAGAAGTGAAGGCTCCAAGGGAACCTGGTAACAGCCTTTCAATACCTAAAGGAAAGAACAAGGGAAAATGGAGGTGAAATCTAAGGAAAATGTCTTGTACAGTGAGGGTGCTGAGGCAGTGGCACAGGTTGCCAGAGACATGATGGATGTGCTGGCCCTTTCAAGGTGAGCCTGGCTCAGACTCTGAGCAACTTGATCTACCTGTGGATGGTCAGCATGGGGGAGTCGGATCACATCGCAAACCTACCTGCATACAAGCAGCGCACCAACATGGGGTGCATGATGTTCATTACCTGCTGGACACATCTCACACCACTGATTGGAGGAGCCCTGGCAATCCTTCAACTCCATCAGGCTGC
>NW_011177999.1:0-392 GCF_000146605.3 Meleagris gallopavo
CCAGTTTTCTCACCCAAAACACGTTTCCTACCAGAAATACCAAGGACCTTCTCCCCCAGGTAACTGGTGACATTTTCACCCAGAAATTGCAGTTATTCCTCCCCAAGAAATATCACGTTTTCTTCCCGGAAATACCAGCTTTCTACCCTGAAATATTACATTTTGTTACCAGTAAACACCAGTTTTCTCACCCAAAACACGTTTCCTACCAGAAATACAAGGATTCTTCCCCAGTAATGTGACATTTTCACCCAGAAATTGCAGTATTCTCCCCAGAAATATCACGTTTTCTTCCAGAAATACCAGATTTCTCCCTGAAATATTACATTTTGTTCCAGAAACACCAGTTTTCTCACCCAAAACACGTTTCCTACCAGAAATACAAGGATTCT
>NW_011178000.1:0-378 GCF_000146605.3 Meleagris gallopavo
CTGTCTGAATGCAGATGTGTAGCAGTGGAAAACCTGACTAGAATGAATTGTGGCTCGAAATAAAGGCAGAGACATAGTATTCAGAGGTAGGCGTAGTGCATTCTGCATGTAGCCAAGGCGAAGTGCAAACCGCTCCTTTCCGATGCGCGCACAGGAGCCCGCTCACTCGTCGGAGAAAAGCAGCCGGCTGAAGTGGCCCGTTCTCGGCAAGCGAGAAACACAAGACCGCTGCTGACGGCTGAAAGCGGCGTTCGGGGAGAAACGCGATTTCTCGGCCAGCTACGGCAAAGTCTCCGGAGCAGTTCAGCGCGAATGCCGCTTTCTACGCGTGAGAGCGAAGGAGTGCGATTCCGATGCCGACAAGTGCGAATTCAGCCT
>NW_011178001.1:0-355 GCF_000146605.3 Meleagris gallopavo
AATGTCGTATATTTGCGATTAAACTGGCATTTCTTGGAGAAAATATCATATTTTTGGGGAAAAATGTACTATTTCTTGGAAAAGGTGTCATATTTAAGGGAAGAAATCTGGTATTTCTGGAGAAAATGTCATGTTTGGGGATAAAAAGGTATTTCTGGTGAAAAACGTAGAGTCTTCGGTGATAAAACTGGAATTTCTGGGGCAGAATATCGTATTTTGGGAGAAAGCTACTATTTCTCGGACAAAACGTCCATTATTTCTCGGTTTGGAAAAACGGTAGTGATGGGAGAAAACGTCCGATTTCTGGTTGAAAAATGGTATTTGTGGGAGGAAACTGCAGTTCCTGGCAGAAAAA
>NW_011178002.1:0-347 GCF_000146605.3 Meleagris gallopavo
TGCGCTGGAGCGACCAGTATTCCTTTCGGTGCGTCACTGTGATACGTTAGTGGGCCTAGGATCTTCTGAAGTTCTTCTTTCAAAGGGGATGAAGACAGACTGCTCCTTTGGCTGAGATAGGCGACCCATCGTGCCACTGTTTGTGCTTGGGCCATCCCGTCTTCGGAAGGTGGGTCAGATCTTTTACCCACCCCTGAATCGGCAGAGTGGTCTTGACTATAACTTCAGCCGTTTCAGTTATTGGCTCTACTGCCTGCAGTGCTGAATCGGCAGCCAATAACTGCTTTTCAATCCTACTGTATCTCTCTTCTGCTCCGTGCCAAACCCGAGACCAGAAACCAATGGGG
>NW_011178003.1:0-367 GCF_000146605.3 Meleagris gallopavo
TTGCCAAAGCAGCTCCTTTTGGCTTTGCAAGGGCAAGGAAATCCATTGTAGTTTTCGTTGTTCTTTTAACAAGACCAGAATTCCAAGTCAAGTACCTCACCTTTCCAGCAGTCCAGAGCATCAACAGACAGAATCTGTTGTGAGTGGACAGCGTTGATTGTCAGCTATTTGCAAGGGGATTATCCAAATTATGGATTCAGTGGGCTGTACTTTCTCTTTGCTCCCAAGTCTATTGTGTTGTCAGAGTCCTTAACAGGGGACACGTTTCTGTTTAATGCAGCAGTGCCGTGTGCGTTGGATGATTTCCTTACTCCTGAAGGCCAACTCAACACAAGTGAGATCATCCTCTCAACTGCTGATACGTGGT
>NW_011178004.1:0-465 GCF_000146605.3 Meleagris gallopavo
GCTGTGTTCTTCCTCTTGATCTCCTGAGCTGCTGCCCTAAATGAGGCTGCAAGCACTACCGCGGAAGGAACGGTTGAGATGGGAAGTGCAATGCAAAGGGCTGGAGCCAGCAGGAGCAGGCCAGTGATCATCCCCCTGTACTCAGCACTGGTGAGTCCTCACCTTGCGTACTGTGTTCAGTTCTGGGTCCCTCACTACAAGAAGGACACTGTGCCCTGAAATGTGTCCAGAGAAGAGCAGTGAAACTCTTCTGTGTGAGGAGTCTAGAGCACCAGTCTTATGGGGAGCGGCTGAGGGGACTGGGATTGTTTAGTCTGGAGAAGAGGAAGCTCAGGGAAGACCTTATCCCTCTCTACAGTTAGCTGAAGAGAGGTGATGTGAAGAGAGGTGGGGGTCGTCCTCTTCTCCCATGTAAGTAGTGATAGGACTTGGGGGAAGGCCTCAAGTTGCACGAGGGGAGATTCA
>NW_011178005.1:0-309 GCF_000146605.3 Meleagris gallopavo
GAAATGAAGAAGGCTTCTCTGAGAGCTGCTGCTGCACGTGCAGAGGTGAGTCCTTGGCACTGACAGGGCAGCACAAGCCAGCCCAACTCAGTGCTCCATGTCTCATTGCAGTCAATAAACAATCACAATTGTGGACTCACAAGGAGTGCACGGCCTGATTTGTCCAGCAGCACTCATGAGCTGCTGCACCACCTCCTCGTTATTCGCCTCGCAGTGCTGGGTCAGAACTCCCACAGCTCAGTCTGTAAATGCTGCAGTTTATCAAAGCAGTGGCTACACCAATCCTCTGCGTTGCCCACAAGTGCCCTG
>NW_011178006.1:0-511 GCF_000146605.3 Meleagris gallopavo
GTTGAAAAACGGTATTGATGGGAGAAAACGTCCTATTTCTGGTTGAAAAATGGTATTTGTGGGAGGAAACTGCAGTTCCTGGCAGAAAAAGGCATATTTTTGGGAGAAAGCGGCTATTTGCGGTATGAAATGTCGTATATTTGCGATAAAACTGGCATTTCTTGGAGAAAATATCATATTTTAGGGGAAAAATCTACTATTTTTTGGAAAAGGTGTCATATTTAAGGGAAGAAATCTGGTATTTCTGGAGAAAATGTCATGTTTGGGGATAAAATAGGTATTTCTGGTGAAAAACGTAGAGTCTTCGGTGATAAAACTGGAATTTCTGGGGCAGAATATCATATTTTGGGAGAAAGCTACTATTTCTCGGAGAAAATGTCATGTTTTGGGGGCAAAATCTGATATTAATGGGAGAAAACGTCATATTTCTTGTAGAAAAAATGGTATTTGTGGGAGGAAACTGCAGTTCCTGGCAGAAAATGGCATATTTTTGGGAGAAAGCGGCTATTTG
>NW_011178007.1:0-304 GCF_000146605.3 Meleagris gallopavo
GGGGATGCCCGGAGGGTCCTATGGGGTTGGGGGGGATAAATCCTATAGGGAGTGTTATAGGGCCCGGCCCCTCTCGAGGAAGCGCTGCCCCATGCGTTCTTCCCCCCGGGTCGGGCCCCAGAGTGAGGAGGGGGCAAACCTACGGCCGGCGGCTCTTAAAATTCACCCCCCCCCCCCTTAAAAAAAATCTGAGCCGTCGGTATACAGCAGCCCCCACAAACCCTATAGGGGAAGGAGCATATCCTATGGATCCTATAGATCCCCCCCCCATAAGCGTTGGGGTGAAGGAGGAATGGCTACGGTA
>NW_011178008.1:0-305 GCF_000146605.3 Meleagris gallopavo
CAAAATATGATATTCTGCCCCAGAAATTCCAGTTTTATCACCGAAGACTCTACGTTTTTCACCAGAAATACCTATTTTATCCCCAAACATGACATTTTCTCCAGAAATACCAGATTTCTTCCCTTAAATATGACACCTTTTCCAAGAAATAGTAGATTTTTCCCCAAAAAATACGATATTTTCTCCAAGAAATGCCAGTTTTATCGCAAATATACGACATTTTATACCGCAAAGAGCCGCTTTCTCCCAAAAATATGCCATTTTCTGCCAGGAACTGCAGTTTCCTCCCACAAATACCATTTTTT
>NW_011178009.1:0-356 GCF_000146605.3 Meleagris gallopavo
GATCAGGGGGCCTGTAGTACACCCCCACAACAGTGTCACCCTTACCAGCCTGCCCCTTGATTCTCACCCATAAGCTCTCCACTGCTACATCACTCTCCCCCAAGTGAATTTCAATACAGTCTAGCTGCTCTCTCACATAAAGAGCAACTCCACCACCCGCCTAGCCAGCCGATCTTTCCTAAAAAGCACATAGCCCTCCATGACAACATTCCAGTCATGCGAGCTGTCCCACCACGTCTCCGTGATCGCGATGAGATCATGACCTCGCGACCGCACGCAGAACTCCAGCTCTTCCTGTTTATTCCCCTATGCTACGCGCATTAGTATACAGGCACTTAAGAGAAGCAGCATCCCTC
>NW_011178010.1:0-399 GCF_000146605.3 Meleagris gallopavo
AATCCAAACTCAACAGTCTTCAATCTCAACAAGACACCCTCCAATCTGAGCTAGATACTCTCATAATCGAACGAGACAGGCTCCGAGCTGAACTGGAGGATGAGAGCATTGGAACTGACCAACCTGATCAACTACAGGAAGCACCACAATTGATGTCACTTGCCCCTGTAAGAGGACGGAAAATGAAACGAATCTCGACCCAGTTAGAAGAGAAGAAAGAAGAGGAGAGAGGTCCAGAGGAGTGGCTCCAAGATCCACAAGAAGCACCCCTAAGTCCAGGGGAGGGGCCCTCAGTAAGACCACGGTCACCGGCGCCAATGAGGGCAACAAGAAGTCCCGAAAGAGTAAGAGGTGAGCAAGATATCGTTACCATTGTTGATCGATCTCTGAAAATGAATG
>NW_011178011.1:0-393 GCF_000146605.3 Meleagris gallopavo
GGCAGTCACATCAGCTGCCTCCGCATTAACTGGGAGATGATTTTATGTTCATCCCTGGTCAACACAACAGGGGCTGCTTTCTTTAACATCTTTATTACACCTTCTTAGCTGAGTATAACTTTTCTAAAACAATTCTCAGCACTACGAAAGATACTATTCAAGACATTATAGCTATACGGAATGGAGACATTCCAAATGAATTAAATAAAATTTAAAGAAAAGAAAACAAACAAAAAACCCCAAGAAGCTGCTTCCTTCAAAAAGTCAGAGTATTCTGATGAGGAGAAAACAGCAAAACTAAGCCTGCCATCATCACGTCATTGCCATCAGGGCTCCAACTAAGGCAGCCAGCTGCCCAGGGAAGAACTTCTATGAGATGCTGCTCAGTGACGG
>NW_011178012.1:0-328 GCF_000146605.3 Meleagris gallopavo
CAGTGCGAATGCCGCTTTCCGCGCGTGAGAGCGAAGGAGAGCGATTCCGATACCGACAACTGCGAATGCAGCCTCCTGCAACACCTGCGAGTGGGGGTTTTTTTCTCCGCAATCCAGAAAGGATTACTCCTCACTTTCTGAAACGCTCTCCCTGAGAGCACTACATCTGTCGCTCCTCGAACTTCCAGGTGTCTTATTAGAGAGGGTTTTCCCTTCCACTCTTTTCCTCTCTGAAAGCAGATTTGTAGCAGTAGAAACCTCAGTAAATGAATTGTCGCACGAAATAAAGACAGAGACATAGTATTCAGAGGTAGGCGTAGTGCATTCT
>NW_011178013.1:0-447 GCF_000146605.3 Meleagris gallopavo
TACTATTTCTTGGAGATTATGCCATTTTTTGGGGAAGAAATCTGGTATTTCTGGAGAAAATGTCATGTTTGGGGATAAAATAGGTATTTCTGGTGAAAAACGTAGAGTCTTCGGGAATAAAACTGGAATTTCTGGGGCAGAATATCGTATTTTGGGAGAAAACCCGTATTTCTTGAAGAAAATGTCATGTTTTGGGGGCAAAATCTGATATTTCTGGGAGAAAACGTCATATTTCTTGTAGAAAAAATGGTATTTGTGGGAGGAAACTGCAGTTCCTGGTAGAAAACTGCATATTTTTTGGAGAAAGTTACTATTTCTCGGAGAAAACGTCATATTTCTGGTTGAAAAACGGTATTGATGGGAGAAAACGTCATATTTCTGGTTGAAAAATGGTATTTGTGGGAGGAAACTGCAGTTCCTGGCAGAAAACTGCATATTTTTGGGAGA
>NW_011178014.1:0-315 GCF_000146605.3 Meleagris gallopavo
TATTTTCCCCAAGAAATGCCAGTTTAATCGCAAATATACGACATTTTTATACCGCAAATACCTGTTTTCTCCCAAAAATATGCCATTTTCTGCCAGGAACTGCAGTTTCCTCCCACAAATACCATTTTTCCAACCAGAAATAGGACGTTTTCTCCCATCAATACCGTTTTTCAACCAGAAATAGGACGTTTTTCTCCGAGAAATAGTAGCTTTCTCCCAAAATATGATATTCTGCCCCAGAAATTCCAGTTTTATCACCGAAGACTCTACGTTTTTCACCAGAAATACCTATTTTATCCCCAAACATGACATTTT
>NW_011178015.1:0-349 GCF_000146605.3 Meleagris gallopavo
GCAAGAGCGAAATCTATTGAACAAACTGTGAAGGGTCAGCCCTTGTCATGTCAGCTGAGCCCCGGGTGGTTGTGGGGGTCCTGGGCCGGTGATGGGGGTCCTGTCAGGGACTGTGGGGTCTGTGAGATCCCAGGGGGGCCTGGATGGGGCTGGGGAGGCGCTAGGAAGGAAATATGGGGGTTCAGTGGGAGTGCTGGGGGGGATACGGGGTGCTGTTGGGGACTACGGGGAACCTGTGAGATCCCAGGCTGGCTGTGTGGGAGGGCAGCTGTGTTTGAGAAGGTCCTTGAGGGACTCTGTGGGGGCTGTGGGGGATACAGGCACATGGGGGGATATGGGGACACGGCCT
>NW_011178016.1:0-334 GCF_000146605.3 Meleagris gallopavo
TAAGCCAGGCCGATGTGATCAGAAAAATCCTGGAGTCAAAAATGGACAGAGTGCTGGGAGGGGATGGAGGGATCTTTCCATGGTCAGCACTCAAGAGGACATGGCAGGTGTGCCGTGGCCAGCAGCTCTGCAGGGACATGCAGCCAGGAGCATGGGCAGAGGACACCCCGTGCCACCCGCAGCACCCCTCATGCCATCCCCGGCCATCGGGTGGTATTTCAGGGTCAGCCGCTTTTGTCTTTCCACCAGTGCCAAAGGCTGCACAAAGCCCCCGTACCTCTGGCCGTGTCCTGCTCCTGCCAGCCACCGCGTCTGTGGCTCCAGGCGGGGGGGA
>NW_011178017.1:0-362 GCF_000146605.3 Meleagris gallopavo
CAGAAACTGATGTTTAAACTGCAGTGCACTTATAAAAACATTACAGTCCTGTTCCCACCCACATGGTAGGTGAACCCCAATCTGCCTGACAGCTCTAAATTCTGCTGAGCAAAGGTGCATCAGCAAACAAAATGCTATCTCCAGCAAAAGCTGAGACACACTTTCTGCCTCTCAAAGGAATTCACTCAGCTCTAAGCCACCACCATTTATTCCCACAGACACATATCAATCACCCTGCTGCCATCAGCTGCCCACGTTGCCCTCTCTCATGCTTCCACAATGGCTTCTGAGACAGCACTGCTGTCAGCAGCTCTTTCTTCTCATTCTCTCCTGTTTGTCCTCCAGCTGCATAGTGACACTTG
>NW_011178018.1:0-311 GCF_000146605.3 Meleagris gallopavo
CGGCTGAAGTGGCCCGTTCTCGGCAAGCGAGAAACACGAGACCGCTGCTGACGGCTGAAAGCGGCATTCGGGGAGAAGCGCGATTTCTCGGCCAGCTACGGCAAAGTCTCCGGAGCCGTTCAGCGCGAATGCCGCTTTCTACGCGTGAGAGCGAAGGAGTGCGATTCCGATGCCGACAAGTGCGAATTCAGCCTCCTGCACTACCTGCGAGTGGGGGGTTTTTTCTGCGCAGTCCTGAAAGGATCTCTCCCCACTTTCTGAAACGCTCTCCCTGAGAGCACTACAGCTGTCGCTCCTCGAACTTGCAAATG
>NW_011178019.1:0-358 GCF_000146605.3 Meleagris gallopavo
CTCTACTCTGCAAAATCAGTTAGTAATGTAGAGCAGCTGCAGGGCACACTTCAGTGATGCTGTGCAACTTTTTCTTGTCACTCTGATACTGTGGGATGCTTCAAAGACATTAGTTGAGTATTAGTAAAGTTTTAGGCTCAATGTTCTCTGTAGGAGCTGGTCGAAGTCTCTTGCTGTAAAAGCCTTCTTCCTACATTAAAAGCACAGTTTGAGATGGTACATGTTTTCACACTAAGAGTTGCTTTTGCCCCTGTCTTCATAGGTTATCAGCGTCAGCTGCTCTACAAACATGATGTATGGCTCCTACAGTGCCTTTGGGAAGTCTGACACCCAGGGCAACACATGGTGAGTGGCCAGA
>NW_011178020.1:0-413 GCF_000146605.3 Meleagris gallopavo
CTAACATCCTGCTCCACCACGGTGGGGGACGCGAAGAAAAACCGGGTCCTTCATGAGGAGCAGATCCCAGTTCCGACCAAGAGCAAGACCTCCAGCTGGCTCTGCTCGTTTGGAATAAGCAGCTGCTCCACCAACATGGAGGATGGGAAAGAGAACCATGTCCTTCACAAGGAGCAGCGCCCGCTTGTAACCAAGAGCCAGACCACCACCTGGCTCTGCTGGTTTGGACTAACCGCCTGCCCAACCGACATCAAGGACGGCAACCACAACCAGGTCCTTCCCCAAGAGCAGCATCCGGTTAAGTCCAAGAGCCACACCTCCAACTGGCTCTTCTGGTTTGAACAAACCACCAGCTCCACCAAGATCGAGGACGGGAAGAGAACAACGTCTTTCATGAGGAGCAGAGCCCGGTT
>NW_011178021.1:0-344 GCF_000146605.3 Meleagris gallopavo
GTTTGAGTGTTCCAATACTTTTACTAGACAGCCATAGGGAAATCCCACTGAAGGTGAAGAATTCCAAGACTTTGGGAAGAAGTGAAGTAAGGCCCTGAAGTTCACTCAGCAGTGATGAGTCGAGCCAGAGATGAAATGCAGGCTGGCATCATGCCTTGGGCAATGATGAGCATTTGTCTTTGGGTTTGTCCAGCTCAGAAGAAACATTTATCTACATGCATCAAAGCTTCAACAGTCAGTGGAGGGAAACTGGCCTACCCATGCCACGATTCCCTTCAAGTCTACACCTAAATTTCGGCAGGAGAACTGTGTTGGGTGAGATGAAGATCCAGCCTGGCAGGGGA
>NW_011178022.1:0-363 GCF_000146605.3 Meleagris gallopavo
GAAATACCATGATTCTCCCCCAAGAATGTGACATTTTCTGCCAGGAATTGCAGTTTTCTCCCAGAAATATCACATTTTCTCACAGAAATACCGGTTTTCCCTCCGAAAATAGGACATCTTCTCTCAGAAACGGCAGTTTCCCCCCCCAAAATACGCCATTTTCACCCAGAAATTGCAGGATTCTCCCCTGAAATATCACGTTTTCTTCCTAGAAATAGCAGATTTCTCCATGAAATATGACATTTTGGAACAGAAATACCAGTTCTCTCACAACAAAATCAGCGTTTTTCTACCAGAAATACCAGTTTTCTCCCGGAAATATGGCATTTAACTCTCAGAAATGGCAGCTTTCTCCCCAAAAAA
>NW_011178023.1:0-392 GCF_000146605.3 Meleagris gallopavo
CGCGTAAATACGTCATTTTATTCCGCAAATACCCTCTTTCTCCCAAAAATATGCCATTTTCTGCCAGGAACTGCAGTTTCCTCCCACAAATACCATTTTTTCTACAAGAAATATGACGTTTTCTCCCAGAAATACCGGATTTTGCCCCCAAAACATGATGTTTTCTCCGAGAAATAGTAGTTTTCTCCCAAAATATGATATTTTGGTCCAGAAATACCAGTTTTATCACCTAAGTCACAACGTTTTCGACCAGAAACACCGATTTCCTCCTAAAAAATGACATTTTCACCCAGAAATACCAGTTTTCTTCCCCAAAACATGTCATTTTCTCTCAGAAATACGCGTTTTCTCCCAAAATATGATATTTTGCACCAGAAATTCCAGTTTTATCA
>NW_011178024.1:0-341 GCF_000146605.3 Meleagris gallopavo
CACTTCCCCCTTTGCAACAAAGCTGAGCACATAACCCAGAGAAGCGCAGAGCCCTTAGGAGTCCTCGGCCAGATAACCCTGCTGGAAGAAACATTTCTGTGCTCTCAGATGGCCCTGCTGATGAGTGGGTCTGAGCAGGACTGGTTTCCATCACTTACTCACTAACTTACTGCCCTTGATGGCCAGGGGCACTTAGAGAGTGTTGGAAATACCCAAGTAATGTTCCAGGACGGTTTCTCTGATAAAGCAGATTTTATTCACATTGCAATGTTGGGCCTCCTGCAAGCAGGGGCGCCCCGAGAAAGCAGCGTTACATCTTTTATCCCCTACTGCCCGACGCT
>NW_011178025.1:0-337 GCF_000146605.3 Meleagris gallopavo
CTGCATTCAGACAGGAAAAGAGTGGAAGGGAAAACACTCTCCAATAAGGCATTTGCAAGTTCGAGGAGCGACAGCTGTGGTGCTCTCAGGGAGAGCGTGACAGAAAGTGGGGAGAAATCCTTTCAGGACTGCGGAGAAAAAACCCACACTCGCAGGTAGTGCAGGAGGCTGAATTCGCACTTGTCGGCATCGGAATCGCACTCCTTCGTTCTCACACGCAGAAAGCGGCATTCGCGCTGAGCCGCTCCGGAGACTGCCGTAGAAGGCCGAGTAAAAGCGATTCTCCCCGAACGCCGCTTTCAGCCGTCAGCAGCCGTCTCGTGTTTCTCGCTTGCCG
>NW_011178026.1:0-352 GCF_000146605.3 Meleagris gallopavo
TGTGGTATTTCTGGCCGAAAACTGCAATTCCTGGCAGAAAATGTCCTATTTTTGGGGGAGAGTCCTGGTATTTCTGGTAGGAAACGTTGTGTTTTGGGTGAGAAAACCGGTATTTCTGGGAGATATTGCCATATTGTTGGGGAGACAACTGGGTATTTTTTGGTGAGAAAATGTAATATTTCAGGAAGAAAGGTGCAATTCCTGGGAGAAAACGTAATGTTGGGTGAGAAAACTGTCATTTCTGAGAGAAAATGGCCTACTTGCGGGCAAAAAACTGGTATTTCTGGTAGGAAACGCTGAGTTTTTGGTGAGAAAACTGGCATTTCTGGTACAAAACGTCCTATTTCTGGGA
>NW_011178027.1:0-321 GCF_000146605.3 Meleagris gallopavo
CAGTTTTCGCCCGCAAGTAGGCCATTTTCTCTCAGAAATGGCAGTTTTCTCCCCCAACATGACGTTTTCTCCCAGGAATTGCACCTTTCTTCCTGAAATATTACATTTTCTCACCAAAAATACCAGTTGTCCCCCCAACAATATGGCAATATCTCCCAGAAATACCAGCTTTCTCACCCAAAACACAACGTTTCCTACCAGAAATACCAGGATTCTCCCCCAAAATAGGACATTTTCTGCCAGGAATTGCAGTTTTCGGCCAGAAATACCACATTTTCTCACAGAAATACCAGTTTTCCCTCCGAAAATAGGTCATTTTCT
>NW_011178028.1:0-391 GCF_000146605.3 Meleagris gallopavo
GGCTACTGGCTCTCAAACACAAAGAACAAGATGCAAATCAGTAGCATCACAAACACTCCTTTCATCCTGTCTACTTCAACAGACAACACTGACGGGCCCACTCTCCTGCCCTCTTACCTCAGCCTCTGCACACCATCCTACTCTCCTGAGCATTAGGCTGGCACAGGGATGCAGCTCTTTCTAGGCTCTCCCGATGCAGCCCGTGGCACCAGTACCTGTGTGCCACATGGATCTGAAAGCATTCTGCCTTCTGTGACATGCCCATGCCGTCACAATGCCAGTTGCCAGTACCACCTGCCCATCATGCAACAATCCTACTGTCCTTTTGACTAAATCTCCCTGCACAATGTCCATGTCAAAAATGGAACATCTCTCCAGCTCAGCAGAAGAG
>NW_011178029.1:0-325 GCF_000146605.3 Meleagris gallopavo
CACTATTAAGCGAAGCAAAGTGAAAGGGCCTGCCCAGGAAATTCAGTTCCTAGGTATAAAGTGGCAAGATGGCCGTCGTCACATCCCAACAGATGTGATCAACAAAATCAGCGCCATGTCTCCACCCACTAATAAGAAAGAGACACAATCGTTCCTGGGTGTAGTGCGTTTTTGGAGAATGCATGTTCCAAACTACAGCCTCATTGTAAGCCCCCTTTATCAGGGGGCATGGAAGAAGAATGATTTTATGTGGGGTCCTGAGCAGCAGCAGGCTTTTGAGCAGATTAAACAAGAGATAGCCCGTGCCGTGGCCCTGGGGCCAGTA
>NW_011178030.1:0-362 GCF_000146605.3 Meleagris gallopavo
AGAAAATGTCCTATTTTGGGGGAGAGTCCTGGTATTTCTGGTAGGAAACGTTGTGTTTTGGGTGAGAAAACCGGTATTTCTGGGAGATATTGCCATATTGTTGGGGAGACAACTGGTATTTTTGGTGAGAAAATGTAATATTTCAGGAAGAAAGGTGCAATTCCTGGGAGAAAACTTCATGTTGGGGGAGAAAACTGCCATTTCTGAGAGAAAATGGCCTACTTGCGGGCGAAAACTGGTATTTCTGGTAGGAAACGCTGAGTTTTTGGTGAGAAAACTGGCATTTCTGGTACAAAACGTCCTATTTCTGGGAGAAAGCTGGTATTTCTGGGAGAAAATGTCCTGTTTCTGGTTGAAAAATG
>NW_011178031.1:0-320 GCF_000146605.3 Meleagris gallopavo
ACTCCTACTAATGGACCTGGTGCAGCGATTTTGGCAGAGGCCGAGAGAGAGTATACCTGCATGGCTGCTCAGGTTATGGGATTCAGGAGCAGAAAGTGTTATGGTTAATGGGCCGGAAATGTCAAAGCTGGCCACCATAGCATTACATCCTGCTGTCAGGCAGAGACTATACGCTGCCATCCAGTATAGCAATGAGAACCACTCAATAATAGATTGGTTAATGGCCGCGTGCCGGATGGTCTGGCCAAATAAAACAGATATTCCGCTAAACACAGGACTATGGTCCTCCATGGAGGACCTTCAAACTACATTCGCGACTT
>NW_011178032.1:0-323 GCF_000146605.3 Meleagris gallopavo
CGGAATCGTCTCCGGCTTCCCAGCTGAGCGCCAGGACAGAAGCCCCAGCAACTCGTACCGGTATGGCACGAGTTTTTGCTTCCTGTGAGGGCTGCCAGCTCACAGTGCTCATGGCAGCCAGGCGTGCCTGCAGCTGTGAGCGAGAATTCTCAGCTGCGTGTGCGTGCCCTGTCCTCACACGGCCCCCTGGCACCGTCTGCTCTTCGGTGATGCTCCTGAGCAGCTCTAGTAGATTGCGGTGTGTGGTGGGAAGTTCTCCTCAGAGAGCTCTGGGTGCAGAATTGCCTGCAGGGAAGGCGCTGCCAAATCCTCGGCCGCCTCCT
>NW_011178033.1:0-365 GCF_000146605.3 Meleagris gallopavo
CTCCAAGAAATGCCAGTTTTATCGCAAATATACGACATTTTATACCGCAAATACCCGCTTTCTCCCAAAAATATGCCTTTTTCGGCCAGGAACTGCAGTTTCCTCCCACAAATACCATTTTTCAACCAGAAATAGGACGTTGTCTCCCATCAATATCGTTTTTCAACCAGAAATATGACGTTTTCTCCGAGAAATAGTAGCTTTCTCCCAAAATATGATATTCTGCCCCAGAAATTCCAGTTTTATCACCGAAGACTACGTTTTTCACCAGAAATACCTATTTTATCCCCAAACATGACATTTTCTTCCAGAAATACCAGATTTCTTCCCTTAAACATGACACCTTTTCCAAGAAATAGTACATC
>NW_011178034.1:0-309 GCF_000146605.3 Meleagris gallopavo
AGACCTGGACAGGCTGGAGAGCTGGGCAGTAAGAAACCGGATGAGGTTCAACAAAAGCAAGTGTAGGGTCTTACACCTAGGGAGGAATAATTGCATGCACCAATACAGGCTGGGGGATGAGCTGCTGGAGAGGAGCTCTGCAGAGAGGGACCTGGGTGTCCTGGTAGACGACAGGTTGGCCATGAGCCAGCAGTGTGCCCTCATGGCCAAAAAGGCCAAATGGCATTCTGGGGTCATTAAGAAGAGCGTGTCCAGCAGGTCGAGGGAGGTGATCCTCCCCCTCTACTCTGCCCTGGTAAGGCCTCATCT
>NW_011178035.1:0-374 GCF_000146605.3 Meleagris gallopavo
TATGCAAAATCTGCAAGTAGGCTGTAACAGGCAACACAGAACTTTAATTAATTGCGTGTCCCTAAATGTTTTCATTTTGGTTCTTCTCCTAAAGAGACATTCAGGAGATGAACATGTGCAACTTGATGTTTTTGCTTCAAAAATGATATGCTATTTGATGGAATAGTAACAAACCCTTAAAGAAATCACAGTGTTCTTCTAGGTGCACCAATCACTGGTAGGTTTTAATCACAGAATCATGGAATGATAGAATGGCCTGGGTTGCAAAGGAGCACAGTGCTCATCAGTTCCAACCCCTGCCTGTGTGCAGGTCGCCAACCAGCAGCCCAGGCTGCCCAGAGCCACATCCAGCCTGGCCTTGAATGCCTGCAGGA
>NW_011178036.1:0-310 GCF_000146605.3 Meleagris gallopavo
ATTTCTGTGAGAAAATGTGATATTTCTGGGAGAAAACTGCAATTCCTGGCAGAAAATGTCACATTCTTGGGGGAGAATCCTTGTATTTCTGGTAGGAAACGTGTTTTGGGTGAGAAAACTGGTATTTCTGGAACAAAATGTAATATTTCAGGGAGAAAGCTGGTATTTCTGGGTGAAAATGTGATATTTCTGGGTAGAATATTGCAATTTCTGGGTGAAAATGGCGTATTTTGGGGGGAAAATCTCCACTTTCTTGGAGAAAATGTCCTCTGTTCGGAGGGAAAACTGGTATTTCTGTGAGAAAATAGTG
>NW_011178037.1:0-335 GCF_000146605.3 Meleagris gallopavo
GCCCAAAGCTTTCCACTGCTTGGCTGACTCCTGACCCACTGCAGGTGCTGGCACCACACCACCTGACAGCAGTGGCTTTGTCAACGGCCATGCTGGCAGAATGAGACTCAAATGGCCATGGAAACCAATTCCAGACCAGCCATCCGGTGAGCCGGGCTGTGCAGGGGAACAGCAGCAGTGGGGAAGAAAAGCAGGAGGCTGCTTCTCAGTGTTTCCCATCTGCCTTGCAGATGGACAGCCCAACACAAATGGTAACAGATGATCCCGAGGCCCTGAGGGCAATTAGAATAACTGGAGTTCCTTTCCTCAAAAAAAAGATAAGTCAGTCCCAAAAT
>NW_011178038.1:0-345 GCF_000146605.3 Meleagris gallopavo
AGGAAACGGGAGTTCCAATCAGACTAGAGGTTCCAGTCATGGCGGACTCCCCTGCAACTCCGTCCTAA
Organism: Meleagris gallopavo; assembly: GCF_000146605.3. Classification (NCBI taxonomy): domain Eukaryota; kingdom Metazoa; phylum Chordata; class Aves; order Galliformes; family Phasianidae; genus Meleagris; species Meleagris gallopavo. Next base: position 69 of record NW_011178038.1, read on the forward strand.
TTATAACTACAAAAACGAAAAAGGTGCAAGATAGACCGGCAGGGGTGCCCCCTGACCAATGGCCCCCTGCCGAAACGTATTTGCATGTGACAGCCAGACCATGCACTCCTACTAATGGACCTGGTGCAGCGATTTTGGCAGAGGCCGAGAGAGAGTATACCTGCATGGCTGCTCAGGTTATGGGATTCAGGAGCAGAAAGTGTTATGGTTAATGGGCCAGAAATGTCAAAGCTGGCCACCATACCATTACATCCTGCTGTCAGGCAGAAACTATACG
>NW_011178039.1:0-353 GCF_000146605.3 Meleagris gallopavo
ATACCTATTTTATCCCCAAACATGACATTTTCTCCAGAAATACCAGATTTCTTCCCTTAAATATGACACCTTTTCCAAAAATAGTAGATTTTCCCCAAAAATATGATATTTTCTCCAAGAAATGCCAGTTTTATCGCAAATATACGACATTTTATCCCGCAAATAACCGCTTTCTCCCAAAGATATGCAGTTTTCTGCCAGGAACTGCAGTTTCCTCCCACAAATACCATTTTTCAACCAGAAATAGGACGTTTTCTCCCATAAATACCGTTTTTCAACCAGAAATATGACGTTTTCTCCGAGAAATAGTAGCTTTCTCCCAAAATATGATATTCTGCCCCAGAAATTCCAGT
>NW_011178040.1:0-370 GCF_000146605.3 Meleagris gallopavo
GGTATTTCTGTGAGAAAATGTGGTATTTCTGGGAGAAAACTGCAATTCCTGGCAGAAAATGTCCTATTTTGGGGGAGAATCCTGGTATTTCTGGTAGGAAACGTTGTGTTTTGGGTGAGAAAGCTGGTATTTCTGGGAGATATTGCCATATTGTTGGGGAGACAACTGGTATTTTTGGTGAGAAGATGTAATATTTCAGGAAGAAAGGTGCAATTCCTGGGAGAAAACGTCATGTTGGGGGAGAAAACTGCCATTTCTGAGAGAAAATGGCCTACTTTTGGGCAAAAAACTGGTATTTCTGTTAGGAAACGCTGAGTTTTTGGTGAGAAAACTGGCATTTCTGGTACAAAACGTCCTATTTCTGGGAGAA
>NW_011178041.1:0-356 GCF_000146605.3 Meleagris gallopavo
CTGCAGTTTCCTCCCACAAATACCATTTTTCAACCAGAAATTGGACGTTTTCTCCCATCAATACCGTTTTTCAACCAGAAATAGGACGTTTTCTCCGAGAAATAGTAGCTTTCTCCCAAAATATGATATTCTGCCCCCAGAAACTTCCAGTTTTATCACCGAAGACTCTACGTTTTTCACCAGAAATACCTATTTTATCCCCAAACATGACATTTTCTCCAGAAATACCAGATTTCTTCCCTTAAAAATGACACCTTTTCCAAGAAATAGTAGATTTTTCCCCAAAAATATGATATTTTCTCCAAGAAATGCCAGTTTTATCGCAAATATACGACATTTTATACCGCAAAGAGCCG
>NW_011178042.1:0-309 GCF_000146605.3 Meleagris gallopavo
CCCCCTTTCTGCCCCTCTCCCCCATTTCCTCCCATCCTCCCTCTTCCCCCCCTTCTGCGACCCTCTCCCCTTCTCCTACCATCCTCCTCCTCTCCCACCTTTCTGGCCCCTCTCTCCCATTTCCTCCCATCCACCTTCCTCTCCCCCTTTCTGCCCCTCTCCCCCCCCTTTTCTGCCCCTCTCCCCTTCCACCCCCCAGTGCTGTAGAGCACCCCAGTGTCCCGGAGCACCCAGACTACGTTCGTGTCCGCACCTACACATCCCAGATGGTCATCCGACCCCACAAAACCTTTGACGAGGTGCGTGTGG
>NW_011178043.1:0-348 GCF_000146605.3 Meleagris gallopavo
TTTTGTCCTCTGGCTACTGTTTTCTAAAGAATTGCTTGAGTGCTCAGTCTGAGCAGTCATACAGTTACAATTCAGCAATATTTGGGATATAAGGACACGAGGGCCCTACCAGTATAAAATCGATTTTTTAATCATAGACTATCCTGAGTTGGGAAGGGCCCACAAGGATCATTGAGTCTAGCTCCTGACTTCACACAAGACTATTCAAAATTCAGAACATACTTAAAATTAGCTTAGCCTCTCTGCCTGGTAGCAGACAGAAGAACAGAAAGGAAGGTTTATGTGAGGAAATCACTTTTCCTCTAAGCAGTAAGCACCAGCATCTCTTTGAAGCTGCTCTCCTGACCT
>NW_011178044.1:0-363 GCF_000146605.3 Meleagris gallopavo
AATGTCATTCTTGCCCTGGAAAATTGCTGCCGAGCTCCCACCTTCATGTCAGACCTTAAAAAGGAAGCAGAGCGCAGACTTCGTAGAGTGCAACTTGTGCCTCACTGCTCCGTGCATGGCTTGGTGTGCCAAACCCAGCAGGTGTTTCAGCAGACCGTGCTGAAGTCACGGCAGAGAGCTCAGCTGGGGACATGGACGGGCAGCACACTTGTGTGGGAAAAGGGGGCCTGGGGGCACTTGCTGACGGAAGCCATGGCAGTCAGACACAAGCTGCAGCTAGTGATGAGCAGGCAGTTCTTGCAGCCAGCTGACTTCCAAGCATTGCCTTCCTCAAGAGACTACTTGCGTGGCAGCAGAAAGCTG
>NW_011178045.1:0-395 GCF_000146605.3 Meleagris gallopavo
GTTGGGAAGGACCCCAGGGATCACGAATCTCCAACCTCCCTGCCACAGGCAGGGCCACCAACCTCTCCATTAAACACTAGACCAGGCTGCCCAGGGCCCCATCCAAACTGGCCTTGAACACCTCCACGGATGGACGGGGCATCCGCAGCCTCTCTGGGCAGCTCTTCCAGCACCTCACCACTCTCACAGCAAAGAACTTCCCCCTGACATCCAACCTCAAGCTTCCCTCCCTCAACCTCAAATCACTGCCCCTCATCCTGCTGCTATCTACCCTTTCAAAGACTTGATTCCCCTCCTGTCTGTAGGCTCCCTTTAACTACTGGAAGGCTGCAATGAGGCCAAGAGCAGAGTAGGGGGGGACAACCACCTCCCTGTCCCTGCTGGCCACCCCTCTG
>NW_011178046.1:0-417 GCF_000146605.3 Meleagris gallopavo
TCATTTTGCAGCCTGATGGAGTTGAAGGATTGCCTGGGCTCCTCCAGTCAGTGGTGTGAGATGTGTCCAGCAGGTAATGAACACGATGCACCCCATGTTGGTGCGCTGCTTGTATGCAGGTAGGTTTGCGATGTGATCCGACTCCCCATGCTGACCATCCACAGCTAGATCAAGTTGCTCAGAGTCTGAGCCAGGCTCACCTTGAAAGGGCCAGCACATCCACCATGTATCTGGCAACCTGTGCCACTGCCTCAGCACCCTCACTGTACAAGACATTTTCCTTAGATTTCACCTCCATTTTCCCTTGTTCTTTCCTTTAGGTATTGAAAGGCTGTTACCAGGTTCCCTTGGAGCCTTCACTTCTCCAGGAGGCTGAACAGCCCAGCTCTCCTTGCTTACAGGACAGGGGTTCCATCC
>NW_011178047.1:0-316 GCF_000146605.3 Meleagris gallopavo
ATTTAACATTTATGATGGACGCTTTAATTTTATTTGAGTTCTTTGATTCACAGGAGGCTGACCACAGTAGAAGAAATAAGATAAGTCAGCAGATGAAGGGATGAGACTCCTTTAAAACCATGTCCAGTAAAGCACAGAACTTAAGCCAGGACACTGGTCAGAAAGCCAGAAGCAGCTAGCACTACTCCACCACAGATTTTAACGCATATCACAGAATAAAGGGTAGTTCAGTCCATCCTGTTTTTCTTGGCAAAGCCAACTCCCCGTGATAACTTGATACTTGTGCAAAAAAGAAAGGTAAAACTTCTGTCAAATT
>NW_011178048.1:0-406 GCF_000146605.3 Meleagris gallopavo
AGGTATTTCTGGTGAAAAACGTAGAGTCTTTGGTGATAAGACTGGAATTTCTGGAGCAAAATATCATATTTTGGGAGAAAACCCGTATTTCTTGAAGAAAAATGTCATGTTTTGGGGGCAAAATCTGATATTTCTGGGAGAAAACGTCATATTTCTGGATGAAAAATGGTATTTGTGGGAGGAAACTGCAGTTCCTGGCAGAAAATGGCATATTTTTGGGAGAAAGCGGCTATTTGCGGTATAAAATGTCATATATTTGCGATCAAACTGGCATTTCTTGGAGAAAAATATCATATTTTTGGGGGAAAAATCTACTATTTCTTGGAAAAGGTGTCATATTTAAGGGAAGAAATCTGGTATTTCTGGAGAAAAATGTCATGTTTGGGGATAAAATAGGTATTTCTGG
>NW_011178049.1:0-304 GCF_000146605.3 Meleagris gallopavo
TTACTCTGTCCCAGGTCTATACAAAACAGGCTGACCTCTGCTGCTCTCCCAGTCAAAGCAGTCAGTATCTACGTGAATCTGAGAACGCAGGAACCAGAGCAAACTCACGGCCCCTCACCTTCAAACACCTCTCCTGGATGTAGGTTCTCCCGCTGCACTGAGGTTTCTGACCGTCCTCTCTTTCTTCTTGTCCCTTGACTTTGCTGAGGTGCTCGTCTGAGATCCAATCCATAAGGACAGTCAGGAGCCCATAAACTTCAGAGTTGGGTGGGAGCTGCAATACATTCACACCGTCAGCTATTTC
>NW_011178050.1:0-335 GCF_000146605.3 Meleagris gallopavo
GTGGAACCTGCACCTGGGGCGGGGTGCAGCCCTGCGAGCACAGCTGGGGGCAGTTTGGCTGTGGAGTTGGGCAGAGCCAGGCTCCACCCCTCCCTGATCCCATGTAAGGGCTGGGAAGAGTAGGGGCAGCATGTGAACCTGGGGAGTGCTTCCTTTGGAGTATGCCTTGCTCTTTGGTGATGGAGTGAGTGTCTTTTTTTTTTATTTTTTTTTCTCCTCCATTGTGGAGCTGGTCTCTCTCTTTTTTAGCAGGGAACCCTGAGCGTACTTAAGGGCTGGTAGGTATTTGGACCTGGAAGCTGCTTCCTTCACTTGAGAGTGTGGGGGAGTATTGG
>NW_011178051.1:0-363 GCF_000146605.3 Meleagris gallopavo
TTGCGGTGAAGTGTTACCGTTTGGTGCGATTGGTGAGTGCTGAGTTACCCTTTGGGGTTAGGCTGGAGGCTCGAGGCTTCCCAGATTGGGTTGTGCTTAAGGGTTACGTGCCAAGCGTTATGCATTCGGGTCAGGTTTCAAGGTTACCCTTTTGGGTGAGGGCGAAGCGTGAAGGCAAACGGTTCTGCTTTGTGTTACTGGTTTCTCTCTGGGGTTAGGCTTCAGTGTTACCAGTTTGGGGTAAGGGTTGTGCCGTTACGGAAGGGTAAAGGGCTACCATGTTGGATAAGGGGTAAGAGTTACGGGTTCCCATTTGTGGTTTGGTTTAATGGTTGCCCTTTTGGATTCGGATTAGGCTTTAGG
>NW_011178052.1:0-356 GCF_000146605.3 Meleagris gallopavo
CCTGCAGGAGCGGCTGCTCCCCGTGCCCCGCACCCTGCCCGCCACCCGGGAGCCGCCCACGGAGCCCTTTCCAGACGCCGTGCTGCTCTCGGAGGACCAGGGGCACCCGGCGCCCACCGACGTGTGCCCCCATCCCGCCACGGCTCCGCTCACCTGCAGCGCTGCCACGCTGGAATCAGGCGGTGAGTTCAGGGGCTGCAGAGCGGGCGGCAGGCTGTCCGCACCGGATGGCTGTGGCAAAGCTGGCGTTGCCCCACTGGGGATGGTCTTGCTTTGCCAGCAGTGACAAGGAGCGCGGACACCCCGGAGGACGTCGCGGAGGACATCGAAGAGCTCCTGACCTGGATCGACGAGGG
>NW_011178053.1:0-372 GCF_000146605.3 Meleagris gallopavo
AGTGCCTGTATCAGCTGTGCTGGTGCAACCTAAATGCAACCTAAATCTTCCCTGCCTCAACTTCAAACCATTTTCCCTGGTCCTGCTGTTATCTGCCGTTTCCAAGAGTTGACTCCCCTCCTGTTTGTGGCTCCCTTTAGGTCCTGAAAGGCTGCAATGAGCTCACCCCGCAGCCTTCCTTTCTCCAGGCTGAACAAGCCCAGCTCCCTCAGCCTGCCTTCGCAGGAGAGGTGCTGCAGCCCCCTGATCATCTTTGTGGCTCCTCTGGACCCTCTCCAACAGCCCCCTGTCTTTCTTGTGCTGGGGGCTCCAGCCCTGGACGCAGTGCTGCAGATGGGGCCTCACAAGAGCAGAGCAGAGGGGGACGATCAC
>NW_011178054.1:0-313 GCF_000146605.3 Meleagris gallopavo
TTTTATGTACATCTATAACACTAACAGGTGATCTTAGTGCAGGTAGAGTTCCATATAAAAACCCGGGCTTCGTTATCAATGCTGGATTTCATCTTGGTAAGGACACTTTGAATAGGTGAAATGTAGACAGGCATCAACTCCCAGGTCACCTCGTTCAGTGCACCCTGACGTGGCATTTTGACTCATGTCGTGACCTTCACGCACAACGAATGTGGTACTCAGACATGATTTGAGCCAGAATGTGATGTGCCCACATTCAGAAGTTGGGATTATACACTATGCTTACCAAAACCTTGACGTTCTGGGGCCGCCT
>NW_011178055.1:0-486 GCF_000146605.3 Meleagris gallopavo
AGTTTTTCTCCCCCCAAAATGACGTTTTTCTCCCCAGGAATTGCACCTTTCCTCCTGAAATATTACATTTTCTACCAAAAATACCAGTTGTCTCCCCAACAATATGGCAATATCTCCCAGAAATACCAGTTTTCTCACCCAAAACACAACGTTTCCTACCAGAATACAAGGATTCTCCCCCAATAATAGTGTACATTTTACTGCCAGGAATTGCAGTTTTCTCCCAGAAATACCACGATTTTTCTCACAGAAATACCGGTTTTCCCTCCGAAAAATAGGACATCTTCTCTCAGAAACGGCAGTTTCCCCCCCCCCCAAAATACGCCTTTTTCACCCAGAAATTGCAATATTCTCCCAAGAAATATCACGATTTCTTCCAGAAATAGCAGATTTCTCCATGAAATATGACATTTTTGGAACAGAAATACCAGTTCTCTCACAACAAAATCAGCGTTTTCTACCAGAAATACCAGTTTTCTCCCGGAA
>NW_011178056.1:0-374 GCF_000146605.3 Meleagris gallopavo
GCGTTATGACATCAGATGCGTTGGTGTGACATCACATGGGGTGTGTGACGTCACATGGGGGTTGTGACGTCATTATGGGGGTGTGACATCACATGTGGTGGTGTGACGTCACATGGGGTGTGTGACGTCACTGTTTTGGGTTATGACGTCAAATGGGTGGGTGTGTCATCACATGGGGTGTATGACGTCACATGCGGGTTGTGACGTCATTATGGGGGTGTGTAATGTCATTTTAGGGGTGTGTCATGTCATTTTGGGGGTATTGCGTCATATGGGTTTTGTGACGTCATTTGGGGTGTGTGATGTCACATGAGGTGTGTGACGTCACTTATGGGCGTGTGACGTCACTTGGGGGTTGTGACGTCACATGGGGT
>NW_011178057.1:0-352 GCF_000146605.3 Meleagris gallopavo
TTTTTTAAGGGCATTGTGTGCATCCTTGTTGTGTTTTAAATTATGTTCTGCGTCTCGTCTGATTTCATTTTGCAGCCTGATGGAGTTGAAGGATTGCCTGGGCTCCTCCAGTCAGTGGTGTGAGATGTGTCCAGCAGGTAATGAACATCATGCACCCCATGTTGGTGCGCTGCTTGTATGCAGGTAGGTTTGCGATGTGATCCTACTCCCCCATGCTGACCATCCACAGCTAGATCAAGTTGCTCAGAGTCTGAGCCAGGCTCACCTTGAAAGGGCCAGCACATCCACCATGTCTCTGGCAACCTGTGCCACTGCCTCAGCACCCTCACTGTACAAGACATTTTCCTTAGAT
>NW_011178058.1:0-303 GCF_000146605.3 Meleagris gallopavo
GATTCGGTGATTGGTTCCCAGTTCCAGATTCTTTGATTCTGTGATGATTCTGGGCTTCAAATGTGTGGTGATTCTGATTCCTCACTAAGAGTACAGACCCCCAGACTTGTAGCTACGCAATACGATGCGTTTCCATATCCAGCCCTGTGCACAGTGTGTGGCATAGTTCTGAGTGCCTGACAAACCCAAGCAAAATCAATTTCTGTAGGTTATTAAAAACAATTCTTTTTTGTCTTTAGTTTCTTGCTCCCTGTTCCATTTATTTACGTTCTCCCTTTCTTCATATGTAACTTCCAAACTTGG
>NW_011178059.1:0-333 GCF_000146605.3 Meleagris gallopavo
CTTCGGGAAGGACCTGGCTGTTGTTCCCGTCCTTGATCTTGGTTGGGCAGGCGGTTACTCCAAACCAGCAGAGCCAGGTGACGGTCTGGCTCTTGGTTACAACCGGGCGCTGCTCCTTGTGAAGGACATGGTTTTCTTTCTTATCCTCCATGTTGGTGGAGCAGGTGGTTAGTCCAGACCAGCAGAGCCAGGTGGAGGTCTTGCTCTTGGTCTGAACCGGGATCTGCTCCTTGGGGAGGACCTGTTTTTTCTTCCGGTCCTCCACCCTGGTGGAGCAGGTGGTTAGGCCAAACGAGCAGAGCCAGTTGGTGGTCTGGCTCTTGGCCTGAACAG
>NW_011178060.1:0-353 GCF_000146605.3 Meleagris gallopavo
GTAGCTGTATCTATCTGTTGGAGGTTGGTGGAGTCTGCATGATAGCAACTAGGGACACTAACTGTGATAAGATTCATGGAGTGAACGCCACTCCCAAATTATTACGCGAACGGGCTCATGACACTGAGAGCCCATTAAAACTGAGAAACAAGGGACCATCGGGAGCCATCGAAGGATGAGAGGGGGAAAAGGTATTATCTGCAAAATGCCAAGGTTGGAAGTTACATATGAAGCAAGGGAGAACGTAAATAAATGGAACAGGGAGCAGAAACTAAAGCAAATATACATATATATATATATTTTAAATAAGCTACAGAAATTGATTTTGCTTGGGTTTGTCAGGCACTCAGAAC
>NW_011178061.1:0-325 GCF_000146605.3 Meleagris gallopavo
GAAAATACCCCCTTTTTCTCCATGAAATACCTGTTTTTACACAAAAATACCCCTTTTTCTCCCACAAATACCTGTTTGTACACGAAAATACCCCCTTTTCTCCCACAAATACCTGTTTTTACATCAAAATACCCCTTTTTCTCCCACAAATACCAGTTTTTACACCAAAATACCCCTTTTTCTCCCACAAATACCTGTTTTTACACGAAAATACCCCTTTTTCTCCCTCGTATAACTTCGTATTTTTAAGTATGCTATACGAAGTTATTACGCACAAATACCTGTTTTTACACGAAAAATACCCCTTTTTCTCCCACAAATACCT
>NW_011178062.1:0-328 GCF_000146605.3 Meleagris gallopavo
TTTGGAACCAAGAGCTGGTGTGCACCGCATCTCACCGCCTCCTTCCTTCTTTCCAGTTAACCTGCAGAAGATTTACAAAGCAGTGGAGAAGCTGGGAGCCTCCGAGCTGGTAAGCAGGCAGCGTCCCCCATCCCACATGGCTCTGTGCTCCCCGTTTGGGGAGGGGGAATCCATCCTCACACCACTCCACCACAGGTAACAGGGAGATGGCTGTGGAAGAATGTGTGTGATGAGCTGGGCAGCACCAGCATGGGCAAGTGTGGATCCAGCAGCACTACGAGGGGCGGGGGGTGGGGGAGAGGCACTGTGTGCCTCAGTTTCCCCCCTC
>NW_011178063.1:0-396 GCF_000146605.3 Meleagris gallopavo
TTGGAAGAGGCTGACAAGAATTGTAGGATTTTTAATGGTTTGCATTAGAAGGACCTCGAAGACCATCCAGTTCCATCTCCCTTGCTGTGTGCAGGGCTGTCACACAGTAGATCAGGATGCCTGGGGCCTTGGACATCTTGAACATCTCCAGGGGTGGGGCAGACCCATCTTCTCTGGGCTGCCTGTTCCATACCAGCTCCATGCCTCACATCATGATCTATGGAATGTTAGAAATTGCTTCCAAATGTCTAATTTAAATCTCTCTTTTGGTTTATTATCTTTCATCCTTGTCCTATTCTTCAGAAATGATGTAAGAGGTCAGTCTCCGTTCTTTTTTATTGAACAAGACAATGGCTAGGAGACAGGAGGGAAGGCATAATGCAGAGTAGTGCCTCC
>NW_011178064.1:0-348 GCF_000146605.3 Meleagris gallopavo
TATCCCCCAAAACATGACATTTTCTCCAGAAATACCAGATTTCTCCCTTAAACATGACACCTTTTCCAAGAAATAGTAGATTTTTCCCCAAAAATATGATATTTTCTCCAAGAAATGCCAGTTTTATCGCAAATATACGACATTTTATACCGCAAATAGCCGCTTTCTCCCAAAAATATGCCATTTTCTGCCAGGAACTGCAGTTTCCTCCCACAAATACCATTTTTCAACCAGAAATAGGACGTTTTCTCCCATCAATACCGTTTTTCAACCAGAAATAGGACGTTTTCTCCGAGAAATAGTAGCTTTCTCCCAAAATATGATATTCTGCCCCAGAAATTCCAGTTT
>NW_011178065.1:0-418 GCF_000146605.3 Meleagris gallopavo
GTCGCACAGGTAGGCATCCAGGCGAGACTTGAATATCTCCAGAGAAGGAGACTCCACAACCTCCCTGGGCAGCCTGTTCCAGTGCTCCGTCACCTCACCGTGAAGAAGTTCTTACACACATTCGTGCAAAACTTCCTATGCTGCAGCTTATGTCCGTTTCCCCTCATCCTGTCTCCACGTACCACTGAAAAGAGACTGGCCTCACCGCTATGGCCGCCACACCTCAGATATTTATAAACCTGGATCAGGTCCCCTCTCAGTCGTCTTTTCTTAAGGCTAAACAGACCCAGTTCACTTAGCTTTTTTTCATAGGGGAGATGCTCCAGGCCCTTCACCATCTTTGTGGCCCTCCGCTGGACTCTTTCCAAGAGATCCCTGTCTTTTTTGTACTGGGGAGCCCAGAACTGGACACAGTACT
>NW_011178066.1:0-437 GCF_000146605.3 Meleagris gallopavo
CAGATCGTCAGCAAGACTGCTGGTGCTGGGTCTCTCTTCTGGAAAACAGAAGCAATCCCCAGTGGGGCAATGCCAGCTTTCCCAGAGCCACTCGGCGCAGACAGCCCCCGGCAGCTGTGCTGCTCCCAAACTCACCGTTGTTGATCCACGCGAGCAGATCATCCATGTCTGCGGTGTCGTCCAGGATGCCTGTGTTGGCCATCACTTCTGGAGAAGGCAGAAAATCCCCAGAGGGGCACTGCCAGCTTTCCCGCGCCCACTCGGTGCCCACCCCCCCGCCAACTGTGCTGCCCCAAACTCACCCTCGTCGATCCAGGTCAGGAGCTCTTCGATGTCCTCCGCGACGTCCTCCGGGTGTCCGCGCTCGTTGTCACTGCTGGCAAGCAAGACCATCCCCAGTGGGCAACGCCAGCTTGCCACAGCCAGCCGGTGCGGAC
>NW_011178067.1:0-371 GCF_000146605.3 Meleagris gallopavo
TATTTGTGGGAGAAAAAGGGTGATTTTGGTGTAAAAACAGGTATTTGTGGGAGAAAAACGGGGTATTTTCGTGTTAAAATCAGGTATTTGTTTGAGAAAAAGGGGTATTTTGGTGTAAAAACAGGTATTTGTGGGAGAAAAAGGGGTATTTTCGTGTAAAAACAGGTATTTGTTGGAGAAAAAGTGTGATTTTGGTGTAAAAACAGGTATTTGTGGGAGAAAAAGGGGTATTTTAGTGTAAAAACAGGTATTTGTGAGAGAAAAAGGGGTATTTTTGAGTAAAAACAGGTATTTGTGGGAGAAAAAGGGGTATTTTGGTGTAAAAACAGGTATTTGTGGGGAGAAAAAGGGGGTATTTTCGTGTAAAAACA
>NW_011178068.1:0-342 GCF_000146605.3 Meleagris gallopavo
CACTTGTTGGAGAAAATACCATATTTTTGGGGAGAAAACTGCCATTTCTGAGAGTTAAATGCCATATTTCCGGGAGAAAACTGGTATTTCTGGTAGAAAACGCTGATTTTGTTGTGAGAGAACTGGTATTTCTGTTCCAAAATGTCATATTTCATGGAGAAATCTGCTCTTTCTGGAAGAAAATGTGATATTTCAGGGGAGAATACTGCAATTTCTGGGTGAAAAAGGCGTATTTTGGGGGGGGGAAACTGCCGTTTCTGACAGAAAATGTCCTATTTTCGGAGGGAAAACCGGTATTTCTGTGAGAAAATGTGGTATTTCTGGGAGAAAACTGCAATTCCT
>NW_011178069.1:0-386 GCF_000146605.3 Meleagris gallopavo
GACGTCACTTGGGGTGTGTGACGTCACCTTTTTGGCTTATGACGTCACTTGGGGATTGTGACATCACATAGGGTGTGTGATGTCACATGGGGTGTGTGACGTCATTTGGGCTGTGTGACATCATTTTAGGGGTGTGTGACGTCATTTTGGGCGTGTGATGTCGCTTGGGTGTTTTGACGTCACATGCGGTGTGTGACGTCATTTTGGGGGCATGACATCACATGTGGTTGTGTGACGTCACATGGGGTGTGTGACGTCATTTTAGGGGTGTGTGATGTCACTTTTGGGGGGTATTGCATCACTTGGGGGATTGTGACGTCATTTTGGGGTTGTGATGTCACAATGGGTGTGTGACGTCATTTTGGGCGTGTGACGTCACTTGGGGG
>NW_011178070.1:0-361 GCF_000146605.3 Meleagris gallopavo
ATAGAATGGGTAGGCCAGTTTCCCTCCACTGACTGCAGAACGGTTGAAGCTTTGATGCATGTAGATAAATGTTTCTTCTGAGCTGGACAAACCCAAAGACAAATGCTCATCATTGCACAAGGCATGATCCCAGCCTGCATTTCATCTCTGGCTCGACTCATCACTGCTGAGTGAACTTCACTTCTTCCCAAAGTCTTGGAATTCCTCACCTTCAGTGGGATTTCCCTATGGCTGTCTAGTAAAAGTATTGGAACACTCAAACACTCAGGTGAAATAAAACAATGAAACAGTAACTTAAAAATAAAGCAAATAAAGGGGAATGACAAAAGTTTGGGAAAATGGGAGCGGGCAGGTTTTCCCT
>NW_011178071.1:0-308 GCF_000146605.3 Meleagris gallopavo
AGCATTTTCTACCAGAAATACCAGTTTTCTCCCGGAAATATGCCATTTTCCGCCAGGAACTGCAGTTTCCTCCCACAAATACCATGTTTCAACCAGAAACATGACATTTTCTCCCAGAAATACCAGATTTCCTCCCAGGAATATGACGTCTTCTACCAGAAATACCAGCTTTCTCTCAGATATATGACATTTTGAACCAGAAATTCCAGTTTTCTCACCAAAAACTCAGCGTTTCCTACCGGAAATACCCAGTTTTCGCCCGGAAATAGGCCATTTTCTCTCAGAAATGGCAGTTTTCTCCCCCAAAA
>NW_011178072.1:0-320 GCF_000146605.3 Meleagris gallopavo
TCTCTAATAAGGCATTGGCAAGTTCGAGGAGCGACAGATGTAGTGCTCTCAGGGAGAGCGTTTCAGAAAGTGGGGAGAGATCCTTTCAGGACTTCGGAGAAAAACCCCCCACTCGCAGGTAGTGCAGGACGCTGAATTCGCACTTGTCGGCATCGGAATCGCACTCCTTCGCTTTCACGCGTAGAAAGCGGCATTCGCGCTGAACCGCTCCGGAGACTTTGCCGTAGCTGGCCGAGAAATCGCGCTTCTCCCCGAACTCCGCTTTCAGCCGTCAGCAGCGGTCTCGTGTTTCTCGCTTGCCGAGAACGGGCCACTTCAGC
>NW_011178073.1:0-373 GCF_000146605.3 Meleagris gallopavo
GGTGAGAAAGCTGGTATTTCTGGGAGATATTGCCATATTGTTGGGGAGACAACTGGTATTTTTGGTAGAAAATGTAATATTTCAGGAGGAAAGGTGCAATTCCTGGGAGAAAACGTCGATTTTGGGGGAGAAAACTGCCGTTTCGGAGGGAAAATGGCCTACTTCCGGGCGAAAACTGGTATTTCTGGTTGGAAACGCTGAGTTTTTGGTGAGAAAACTGGAATTTCTGGTTCAAAATGTACTATTTTGGGGGAGAATCCTGGTATTTCTGGTAGGAAACGTTGTGTTTTGGGTGAGAAAGCTGGTATTTCTGGGAGATATTGCCATATTGTTGGGGAGACAACTGGTATTTTTGGTAGAAAATGTAATATGT
>NW_011178074.1:0-345 GCF_000146605.3 Meleagris gallopavo
ATTTTCACCCAGAAATTGCAATATTCTACCCAGAAATATCACATTTTCACCCAGAAATACCAGCTTTCTCTCTGAAATATTACATTTTGTTCCAGAAATACCAGTTTTCTCACCCAAAACACGTTTCCTACCAGAAATACAAGGATTCTCCCCCAAGAATGTGACGTTTTCTGACAGGAATTGCAGTTTTCTCCCAGAAATATCACATTTTCTCATAGAAATACCGGTTTTCCCTCCGAAAATAGGACATCTTCTCTCAGAAACGGCAGTTTCCCCCCCCAAAATACGCCATTTTCACCCAGAAATTGCAGTATTCTCCCCTGAAATATCACGATTTCTTCCAGA
>NW_011178075.1:0-330 GCF_000146605.3 Meleagris gallopavo
AGAGATGCCCTCCGAATTGAGAGAGACTCCCTGCAATCCAAACTACAACAGTCTTCAATCTCAACAAGACACCCTCCCAATCTGAGCTAGATACTCTCATAATCGAACGAGACAGGCTCCGAGCTGAACTGGAGGATGAGGGCATTGGAACTGACCAACCTGATCAACTACAGGAAGCACCACAATTGATGTCACTTGCCCCTGTAAGAGGACGGAAAATGAAACGAATCTCGACTCAGTTAGAAGAGAAGAAAGAAGAGGAGAGAGGTCCAGAGGGAGTGGGCTCCAAGATCCACAAGAAGCACCCCTAAGTCCGAGGGGGAGGGGCCC
>NW_011178076.1:0-391 GCF_000146605.3 Meleagris gallopavo
TACCAGTTCTCTCACAACAAAATCAGCGTTTTCTACCAGAAATACCAGTTTTCTCCCGGAAATACGGCATTTAACTCTCAGAAATGGCAGCTTTCTCCCCAAAAAAGTGTATTTTCTCCAACAAGTGACAGTTTTATCACAAAAATAAGACATTTTCCACCACAAATACCAGTTTTCTCCCAAAAATGTGACGTTTTGTACCAGAAATGCCAGTTTTCTCACCAAAAACTCAGCGTTTCCTAACAGAAATAACAGTTTTCGCCCGCAAGTAGGCCATTTTCTCTCAGAAATGGCAGTTTTCTCCCCCAACATGACTTTTTTTCCCAGGAATTGCACCTTTCTTCCTGAAATATTACATTTTTCTCACCAAAAATACCAGTTGTCTCCCCAA
>NW_011178077.1:0-313 GCF_000146605.3 Meleagris gallopavo
CCAACAGAGCACAGGATCCAGCGAAGGGCTGCGTCAGCGCGACCCCCAAGTGCCCCCCAAGTGAGAAGGGCTCCGCAGCCAGCGAGGAGAAGGGCAGAGACTGGAAGGGCTGCAGCTCTAGTGGGGGGGGGAGGGGGGCAAAGAAAGGGGGCCCCAAATTGGGGTGGGGGGGAGGGGGGTCAGATCCTGAGTCCTAAAGGATGGGGTCAGGACCCCCAAAAACCCACAGATAGGGGTCAGTACACCCAAAACCCCACAGATAGGGACCCCCAAAAACCCACAGATAGGGACCCCCAAAAACCCACAGGTTGGG
>NW_011178078.1:0-390 GCF_000146605.3 Meleagris gallopavo
TGGGGAAAAATCTACTATTTCTTGGAGATTATGTCATTTTTTGGGGAAGAAATCTGGTATTTCTGGAGAAAATGTCATGTTTGGGGATAAAATAGGTATTTCTGGTGAAAAACGTAGAGTCTTTGGTGACAAAACTGGAATTTCTGGAGCAAAATATCATACTTTGGGAGAAAACCCATATTTCTTGAAGAAAATGTCATGTTTTGGGGGCAAAATCTGATATTTTATGGGAGAAAACGTCCTATTTCTGGTTGAAAAAATGGTATTTGTGGGAGGAAACTGCAGTTCCTGGCAGAAAATGGCTTACTTTCGGGAGAAAGCGGCTATTTTCGCGGTATAAAATGTCGTATATTTGCGATAAAACTGGCATTTCTTGAAGAAAATATCATA
>NW_011178079.1:0-309 GCF_000146605.3 Meleagris gallopavo
GGCACTTGGGAGCACCGCAGCTCTGCTGCCACCTGTTGGACACAATACAGTCATGAAGGCACTGCCCTGCATCCGGGCCTCTTGCACAAACCTGTGCTCCTTGCTCGGAGCACATGGCTGCACTCTGTGCACCATGTTGCTTACCACCAGAGAAGGCTCAGGTACCCAACACCATTTTGGCTTCCATCTTGTCTGAGAACTGCTCATTATGCACAGCCCTCATCTTTGCTTTGGTTTGGTGAGGTGGGGACTGCCATTGGTTCCTCAGTCCCACAGACCCCCTTCCCATCCCACACTGCCATGGGAGAT
>NW_011178080.1:0-328 GCF_000146605.3 Meleagris gallopavo
GAAGGAAACAGACCAACTGCTGAATTCAAATCAGCAGGGCTCCTCCATTTCCTCCTGATTCTGGAAGAGCAAATTCTGAGACGAGGTGCACAACTTTGCTCTTCCTAGACATGAGAAGAGCTGGCACTTAATAACATTCCTTTCTGGGAAATCAAACCATGTATTTCATTTTTACTGCAGGTAGCAGAGGGAGCAGCCAGTTGAGGAACCAGACACAAAAATTAGCCCACGGGCAAGTAAATTCTTCTCCTTCAACTCTGTGTGCTCTCATATTATAGAATCAGGCTACAGCGCTGCACTAGCCAGCTAAGTATAGAACCAAACCCAC
>NW_011178081.1:0-366 GCF_000146605.3 Meleagris gallopavo
TCATCTTTGCTTTGCTTTGGTGAGGTGGGGACTGCCATTGCTTCCTCAGTCCCACAGACCCCTTCCCATCCCACACTGCCATGGGAGATCAGCTTCTGGACCACCTGAGGACCCAAATATCCACGAGTCTTTGGGTCATGACGAGATGAGTCCCAGAGTTCCGAGGGAATTCACCGCTGCAGTCACCGAGCCACTCTCCATGGTACTTCACAAGTCGAGGCAGTCAGGTCAAGTCCCTGGTGAGGAGAAAAAAGGTGACAGCACACCTCTTAGGAAGGATAGAAAGTGTGACGCGGGGAACTACCAGCATGTCAGTCTCACCTCTGTGCTGGTCACGGATCATGGAGCAGATCATCCTGGAAGTGA
>NW_011178082.1:0-306 GCF_000146605.3 Meleagris gallopavo
GACACACTCTTCAAAAAAGATAAGTCAGCCCCACACAAGACCTGCTCCGAGTCCTACAGGACTCTGGCAGCTCCCTACCTTGCCCCAGCGCCTCCCCAGCATTTCTACCTGGTTTAACGTTACGTGGTCACACAGCAGGTGCTGGCACCACACCTACCAATGGCAGGTGGGGATGGTGACACTGGCAGCCCCAGCAGAGAGCAACCTGGCTGGCTGACGAGCACCCCAGTGAGCAGGGCCATGCAGGGAAGGGCAGAGAACCGAAGCAAGGTGCGGTGCTTCTTGTTCTTCCTCTCTACCTTGCAG
>NW_011178083.1:0-322 GCF_000146605.3 Meleagris gallopavo
AATGGGAATAAAAGAGAAGCAGCAAATTGAAAGTAGGAAAAGCAAAGCAAAGCAAGAAAACCAAAAAGCCAAGGAATAGAAAGAACAACAGGAAAAAAAAAAACAAAAGCAGCCCAAAGAAAATCAAACAAACATGAAATAAGCATTGGAGAGACAAAGCAAAAAGGAGCAGTAAAGAAATCAAAGGAGGCCGGCATGGGGACAAGGAAGGGGACACAGAAGGAAAGGAAGAGAAAGATGTAAAAGGATTAATGCAGCAGAACACAAAAGCTATGCAAGGAAAACTAATTTGAAAAAAAGGAGGAATGGAAAAGAAACAGAA
>NW_011178084.1:0-399 GCF_000146605.3 Meleagris gallopavo
CTGCATGTAGCCAAGGCGAAGTGCAAACCGCTCCTTTCCGATGCGCGCACAGGAGCCCGCTCACTCGTCGGAGAAAAGCAGCCGGCTGAAGTGGCCCGTTCTCGGCAAGCGAGAAACAC
This sequence comes from Meleagris gallopavo, assembly GCF_000146605.3. Taxonomy (NCBI): domain Eukaryota; kingdom Metazoa; phylum Chordata; class Aves; order Galliformes; family Phasianidae; genus Meleagris; species Meleagris gallopavo. The sequence goes on from NW_011178084.1 coordinate 120, forward strand.
GAGACCGCTGCTGACGGCTGAAAGCGGCGTTTGGGGAGAAACGCGATTTCTCGGCCATCTATGGCAAAGTCTCCGGAGCGGTTCAGCGCGAATGCCGCTTTCTACGCGTGAGAGCGAAGGAGTGCGATTCCGATGCCGACAAGTGCGAATTCAGCCTCCTGCATTACCTGCGAGTGGGGGGTTTTTTCTCCGCAGTCCTGAAAGGGTCTCTCCCCACTTTCTGAAACGCTCTCCCTGAGAGCACTACAGCTGTCGCTCCTCGAACTTGCAAATGCCTTAT
>NW_011178085.1:0-366 GCF_000146605.3 Meleagris gallopavo
AAATATGGCAATGTCTCTCAGAAATATCAGCTTTCTCCCAGAAATATGACATTTTGTGCCAGATATGCCAATTTTCTCCTGACAAACCCAACGTTTTCTACCAGAAATTCCAGTTTAGTCCCCCAAAACACGGCATTTTCTCCCAGATATGCCAGTTTTCATCCTCAAAATATGACATTTTCTCCAAGAAATAGGAGTTTTCTCCCCAAAAAATATAACATTTTCTCTCAGAAATACCAGTTTTCTCGCAAAAATACGCCATTTTCTCCCAGAAATTCCACGTTTCTCCCCAAAAGTACGCCATTTTCTGCCAGGAACTGCACTTTTCTCCCACAAATCCCATATTTCAACCAGAAACATGGCGTT
>NW_011178086.1:0-314 GCF_000146605.3 Meleagris gallopavo
GGAGGGAAAATGGCCTACATCCGGGCGAAAACTGGTATTTCTGGTAGGAAACGCTGAGTTTTTGGTGAGAAAGCTGGTATTTCTGGCAGAAGACGTCATATTCCTGGGGAGAAAACCGGTATTTCTGTGAGAAAATGTCCTGTTTCTGGTTGAAACATGGTACTTGTGGGAGGAAACAGCAGTTCCTGGCGGAAAATGGCATGTTTTTGGGAGAAAACTGGTATTTCTGGTAGAAAACGCTGATTTTGTTGTGAGAGAACTGGTATTTCTGTTACAAAATGTCATATTTCACGGAGAAATCTGCTCTTTCTGGA
>NW_011178087.1:0-307 GCF_000146605.3 Meleagris gallopavo
ACCCAAAATGGAGCCTGTCTTGATCCCAGAAATTGCACGGTAATCTCCCTTCCTCTTTCCCCCTAAAAGCTTTTCCACTGCTTTGCTGACTCCTGACCCCACTGCAGGTGCTGGCACCAAACCACCTGATTGCAGTGGCTTATCAACACGGCGTTGCTGGCAGAATGAGCCTGAAATGGCCATGGAAACCAAATCCAGACCAGCAACCCGGTGAGCAGGGCTGTGCAGGGGAGGGCAGTGGTGGGAAGGGGAGCAGGAGGCTGCTCCTCCTGTGCTTCCCATCTGCCTTGCAGATGGACAGCCCAAC
>NW_011178088.1:0-314 GCF_000146605.3 Meleagris gallopavo
ACCCCATTTTTGCCCAAAATCCCCATTTTTCACCCCAAAATCCCCAATTGACCCCAAATCCCCATTTTTCAACCAAATTCCCCCATTTTTCACCCCAAAATCCCATACAATTGACCTCCACCAGTCCCTAAATCCCCCCATTTCCCCCATTTGTTCCCAAAATCACCACTTTTCACCTCGAATTTACCAAAAATCCCTATTTTTCACCCCAAATCCCAAATGTCCCCAAATCCCCATTTTTATGTCCCCAAAACCCCACTTTTCACCCCAAAATCCCACACCCATTCACCCCCATCCAACTCCCCCAACCCCCA
>NW_011178089.1:0-496 GCF_000146605.3 Meleagris gallopavo
CAGGGTGGCCCCAAAGTGTCCCCAAAGGGTCCCCAGGGTGGCCCCAAAGTGGCCCCAGGGTGTCCTAAGGGTGACCCCAGGGGGCCCCAAAGTAGCACCAAAGTGTCCCCAGGGTGTCTTCAAAGGGTCCCCAAAGGGTCCCCAAAGGGTCCCCAGAGTGACCCCAAAGTGTCCCCAGGGTGACCCCAGGGTGTCCCCAGAGTGTCCCTTATGGGACCCCAAAGTGGCCCCAAAGTGTCCCCAGGGTGGCCCCAAAGTGGCTCCAAAGTGGCCCCAAAGTGTCCCCAGGGTGTCCTAAGGGTTTCTCCAAAGTGTCCCAAAAGTGGCCCCAAAGTGGCCCCCAAAAGTGTCCCCCAGGGTGTCCTAAGGGTTTCTCCAAAGTGTCCCAAAAGTGGCCCCAGAGTGTCCCCAAAGTGTCCCCAGGGTGTCCTAAGGGTGGCCCCAGGGTGGCCCCAAAGTGTCCCCAAAGTGTCCCCAGGGTGTCCTAAGGGTGACC
>NW_011178090.1:0-325 GCF_000146605.3 Meleagris gallopavo
GGGTTGCTCGTCAGCCAGCCAGGTTGCTCTCTGCTGGGGCTGCCAGTGTCACCATCCCCACTGCCATTGGTAGGTGTGGTGCCAGCACCTGCTGCGTGACCACGTAACGTTAAACCAGGTAGAAATGCTGGGAAGCGCTGGGGCAAGGTAGGGAGCTGCCAGAGTCCTGTAGGACTCGGAGCAGGCCTTGTGTGGGGCTGACTTATCTTTTTTGAAGAGTGTGTCCTCCATTCTGTAGGGTTCAGAACTGTTGTTTCCCTGGGTCTGCTACAGAGGGTCTCAACACATCCACCTGCAAGGTAGAGAGGAAGAAACAAAGAAGCAA
>NW_011178091.1:0-391 GCF_000146605.3 Meleagris gallopavo
TTGCTTCTGTTTTCTGCCCTTCCCTGCATGGCCCTGCTCACTGGGTTGCTCGTCAGCCAGCCAGGTTGCTCTCTGCTGGGGCTGCCAGTGTCACCATCCCCACTGCCATTGGTAGGTGTGGTGCCAGCACCTGCTGTGTGACCACGTGAAGTTAAACCAGGTAGAAATGCTGGGGAAGCGCTGGGGCAAGGTAGGGAGCTGCCAGAGTCCTGTAGGACTCGGAGCAGGCCTTGTGTGGGGCTGACTTATCTTTTTTGAAGAGTGTGTCCTCCATTCTGTAGGGTTCAGAACTGTTGTTTCCCTTGGTCTGGTACAGACAGTGTCTCAACATGCACCTGCAAGGTAGAGAGGAAGAAACAAAGAAGCAACCGCAACCTTTGCTTCGGTTCTC
>NW_011178092.1:0-310 GCF_000146605.3 Meleagris gallopavo
AGGGTTTTCCTTTCCACTCTTTTCCTCTCTGAAAGCAGATTTGTAGCAGTAGAAACCTCAGTTAATGAATTGTCGCACGAAATAAAGACAGAGACATAGTATTTAGAGGTAGGCGCAGTGCATTCTGCATGTAGCCAAGGCGAAGTGCATACCGATCCTTTCCAATGTGCGCACAGGAGCCCGCTCACTCGTCGGAGAAAAGCAGCCGGCTGAAGTTGCCCGTTCTCGGCAAGCGAGAAACACGAGACCGCTGCTGACGGAAGAAAGCGCATTCGGTGATAAGCGCGATTTCTCGGCCAGCTCCGGCAAA
>NW_011178093.1:0-316 GCF_000146605.3 Meleagris gallopavo
CGTCACACACCCATTGTGACATCACAAACCCCAAATGACGTCACAACCCCCAAGTGATGCAATACCCCCAAAGTGACGTCACACACCCCTAAAATGACGTCACACACCCCATGTGACGTCACACAACGACATGTGATGTCATACCCCCAAAATGACGTCACACACCCCATGTGACGTCCCAAACCCCAAGTGACGTCACACGCCCACAATGACGTCACACACCCCCGGAAAAATGATGTCACACAGCCCAAATGACGTCACACACCCCATGTGACATCACACACCCCATGTGATGTCACACCCACTCATCTGACGT
>NW_011178094.1:0-422 GCF_000146605.3 Meleagris gallopavo
TGTGGGTCCCTAATGTCTCTGTGGGTCCCTATGGGTCGCTGTGGGTCCCTATGGGTTGCTGTGGGTCCCTATGGTCTCTGTGGGTCCCTATGGGTCGCTGTGGGTCGCTATGGTCTCTGTGGGTCCCTAATGTCTCTGTGGGTCCCTATGGGTCGCTGTGGGTCCCTATGGTCTCTGTGGGTCCCTATGGGTCGCTGTGGGTCGCTATGGTCTCTGTGGGTCCCTATGGGTCGCTGTGGGTCCCTATGGGTCACTGTGGGTCCCTATGGGTCTCTGTGGGTCCCTATGGGTCGCTGTGGGTCTCTATGGGTCTCCGGCTCAGCTGATGGGGTGCTGCTTCTGTGGGACGTGGCTGTGGGCAGCGGCTGCGGGAACTTGTGGGGCTACAGAGCTCTCCGTGTGCCGTGGGGGGACACGTGAGT
>NW_011178095.1:0-314 GCF_000146605.3 Meleagris gallopavo
ATTCCTGGCAGAAAATGTCACATTCTTGGGGGAGAATCCTTGTATTTCTGGTAGGAAACGTGTTTTGGGTGAGAAAACTGGTATTTCTGGAACAAAATGTAATATTTCAGGGAGAAAGCTGGTATTTATGGGTGAAAAATGTGATATTTCTGGGTAGAATATTGCAATTTCTGGGTGAAAATGGCGTATTTTTTGGGGAAAAACTCCACTTTCTAGGACAAAATGACCTATTTTCGGAAGGGAAAACTGGTATTTCTGAGAGAAAAATGTGGTATTTCTGGCCGAAAACTGCAGTTCCTGGCAGAAAATGGCAT
>NW_011178096.1:0-370 GCF_000146605.3 Meleagris gallopavo
CCTTTTTTCTCCCACAAATACCTGTTTTTACACCAAAATACCCATTTTTCTCCCACCAATACCTGTTTTTACACAAAAATACCCCTTTTTTCTCCCACAAATACCTCTTTTTAAACGAAAATACCCCTTTTTCTCCCACAAATACCTCTTTTTTATACGAAAATACCCATTTTTCTCCCACCAATACCTGTTTTTACACGAACATACCCATTTTTCTCCCACAAATACCTGTTTTTACACAAAAATACCCTTTTTCTCTCACAAATGTATGTTTCTACACCCAAAATACTCCTTTTTCTCCCACAAATACCTGTTTTTATAGAAAAATATCCCTTTTTCTCACAAAATACCTGTTTTTACACGAAAATAC
>NW_011178097.1:0-304 GCF_000146605.3 Meleagris gallopavo
CAAAATGAAATCAGAAGAGACGCAGAACATAATTTAAAACACAACAAGGATGCACACAATGCCCTTAAAAAAACACCGCAAGGATGCAATTAGCACATAGCCCTATTAATGACAGCCATCCAGCTTGAGATCCTCCAGAAAAGCAGAGCTCACAGCTCTGAAAGAAAGCAGGAATCACTCACCCCATTCTAAGGGCTCACCCCACACCCCAAAGGAAGCAGTCTCCAGATTCACATGCTGCTCTTACACCTAGCAGCCCTTCAGTGCACTTGCAATCCCCCAAAAAGACAAGATCACAGCCCTG
>NW_011178098.1:0-331 GCF_000146605.3 Meleagris gallopavo
AGGTATTTGTGGGGAGAAAAAAGGGGGTATTTTCGTGTAAAAACAGGTATTTGTGTGAGAAAAAGGGGTATTTTGGTGTAAAAACAGGTATTGGTGGGGAGAAAAGGGGGTATTTTCGTGTAAAAACAGGTATTTGTGAGAGAAAAGGGGTATTTTCGTTTTAAAAATCAGGTATTTGTAGGGGGAAAAAGGGGTATTTTTGTGTAAAAACGGGTATTTGTGGGAGAAAAGGAGTATTTTCGTGTAAAACCAGGTATTTGTGGGAGAAAAAGGGGTATTTTCGTTTTAAAATCAGGTATTTGTGGGAGAAAAAGGGGTATTTTTGTGTAAA
>NW_011178099.1:0-376 GCF_000146605.3 Meleagris gallopavo
TAACCCCCAAAATGGGAGCCCAGCTGAAATGCTGTGCAAAATGCATTAATAGGAGCTTTGCCATTCACTTCAGGAGAGAGGTTCTAGCAGCAGCAGCTTTAGTTTTCCCTTTCAGCAACTGTACTGCTCTGAAGCAAAAAACAGAGTAGTCTGCTGCTTTATCTTAAACTTGTTGTGTGAACAGCTAAGGTCTGAAACTACCCTGATGTGATCAGACATCAGAAGGTTGCAGATCAAGGGGAACTATTGCAGACATGCAGAAATGTTTAGAACGCCAAGCTTTCTTTGTACTGACAAGTTTTCTGAAGAGACCTACATACTCTTGTTTTCCAGTGGCATTATGAGCAGATGTCAGCAAGCTATCTCTTGCTTCAAT
>NW_011178100.1:0-304 GCF_000146605.3 Meleagris gallopavo
ATTTTCACCCAGGAATTGCAGTATTCTCCCCCAGAAATATCACGTTTTCTTCCAGAAATACCAGCTTTCTCCCTGAAATATTACATTTTGTTCCAGAAACACCAGTTTTCTCACCCAAAACACGTTTCCTACCAGAAATACAAGGATTCTCCCCCAGAAATGTGACATTTTCACCCAGGAATTGCAGTATTCTCCCCAGAAATATCACGTTTTCACCCAGAAATACCAGATTTCTCCCTGAAATATTACATTTTGTTCCAGAAACACCAGTTTTCTCACCCAAAACACGTTTCCTACCAGAAAT
>NW_011178101.1:0-342 GCF_000146605.3 Meleagris gallopavo
GGGAGAAAACTCATATTTCTTGTAGAAAAAATGGTATTTGTGGGAGGAAACTGCAGTTCCTGGCAGAAAAAGGCATATTTTTGGGAGAAAGCGGCTATTTGCGGTATAAAATGTCGTATATTTGCGATTAAACTGGCGTTTCTTGGAGAAAATATCATATTTTTGGGGAAAAATGTACTATTTCTTGGAAAAGGTGTCATATTTTAGGGAAGAAATCTGGTATTTCTGGAGAAAATGTCATGTTTGGGGATAAAATAGGTATTTCTGGTGAAAAACGTAGTGTCTTGGAGAATAAAACTGGAATTTCTGGAGCAAAATATCATATTTTGGGAGAAAACCCGT
>NW_011178102.1:0-313 GCF_000146605.3 Meleagris gallopavo
AACAGGTATTTGTGTGAGAAAAAGGGTTATTTTTGTGTAAAAACAGGTATTGGTGGGAGAAAAAGGGGTATTTTCGTGTAAAAACAGGTATTGGTGGGAGAAAAAGGGGTATTTTCGTGTAAAAACAGGTATTGGTGGGAGAAAAAGGGGTATTTTTATGTAAAAACAGGTATTTGTGTAGAGAAAAAAGGGGTATTTTCGTGTTAAAAACAGGTATTTGTGGGAGAAAAAGGGGTATTTTTGAGTAAAAAGAGGTATTTATGGGAGAAAAAGGGGTATTTAGGTTAAAAACCGCTATTTGTGGGAGAAAATA
>NW_011178103.1:0-357 GCF_000146605.3 Meleagris gallopavo
ATTCATGGTGGATTTTGCCTTCATTCAGTAGGTGACCTCACTAAGCAAACATTGTCTAAGACAATAGATGACTATTGTATCAGTGTACAGATCCCAAGCTGCTCACTTATCTTATGTAGCCTTGGCATGATGCATTATTTTCCTTAGCTGATCATCTACTAAGATGAACTGTCAGTGCAAGCACTGTCTACTCTCTGTTCTGTTCACTCTCACACAGCTAAGGCCCTTCCAAGCAAGATGCAATTGCATCTCGACCACAGAAACAGCTTGAATTTAGGGTGTTTGGGCAAGTCCCTGTTGCACACTGTGGTCAAACATGCATTACTTGGGGGCACGTTATATTTGATTTAAGATACT
>NW_011178104.1:0-384 GCF_000146605.3 Meleagris gallopavo
TGGGGGAAAAACTCCACTTTCTAGGACAAAATGACCTACTTTCGGAGGGAAAACTGGTATTTCTGTGAGAAAATGTGGTATTTCTGGCAGAAAACTGCAATTCCTGGCAGAAAATGTCCTATTTTGGGGGAGAATCCTGGTATTTCTGTGAGAAAATGTGGTATTTCTGGCAGAAAGCTGCAATTCCTGGCAGAAAATGTCCTATTTTGGGGGAGAATCCTGGTATTTCTGGTAGGGAACGTTGTGTTTTGGGTGAGAAAACCGGTATTTCTGGGAGATATTGCCATATTGTTGGGGAGACAACTGGTATTTTTGGTGAGAAAATGTAATATTTCAGGAAGAAAGGTGCAATTCCTGGGAGAAAACGTCATGTTGGGGGAGAAA
>NW_011178105.1:0-379 GCF_000146605.3 Meleagris gallopavo
CCAGAAACAGGACATTTTCTCCCAGAAATACCAGCTTTCTCCCAGAAATAGGACGTTTTGTACCAGAAATGCCAGTTTTCTCACCAAAAACTCAGCGTTTCCTACCAGAAATACCAGTTTTCGCCCGCAAGTAGGCCATTTTCTCTCAGAAATGCCAGTTTTCTCCCCCAACATGACGTTTTCTCCCAGGAATTGCACCTTTCTTCCTGAAATATTACATTTTCTCACCAAAAATACCAGTTGTCTCCCCAACAATATGGCAATATCTCCCAGAAATACCGGTTTTCTCACCCAAAACACAACGTTTCCTACCAGAAATACCAGGATTCTCCCCCAAAATAGGACATTTTCTGCCAGGAATTGCAGTTTTCAGCCAGAA
>NW_011178106.1:0-364 GCF_000146605.3 Meleagris gallopavo
AGCTGTTGGTGTACGGTACCCTGTGCACTTGACGAAGTGGCAGCAGTACACCCCTATTTGAATCCGAGAATCGGAGTAAGGTACTCCGGAAGGATTGGCCCTAAATCCGAGAGTCGGAGTGTGGTGACCTGTGGGCTGGGTAGTTCACAGTAGCACTCCGGAGGGATGGGGAATAGGAGCTCCCGAGAGCAGGGGAAAAAGGTCCCCTGGTTTGTGCCTAAAGAAGCCCCTTACGAAAATGTTTCAGAATTGGAAAGACGGTCCCAAGACCAGGGACAAGGATAAGAAAAAGATGCTTAAATATTGTATACAGATATGGCCTAGAGAGCCAATATAGGGAAAATAAATATTCTGGCCAGAATAT
>NW_011178107.1:0-365 GCF_000146605.3 Meleagris gallopavo
TTTTTGCATTTTCATGTTGCTGCAGAGGCTGCTGCTGCTGCATGGGTTGATGTTGGTTTCCTCGGTTTGTTTTCCATGTTGTTTTTCTGTGCTTTCTGCCTTGGTTTCCTGCTCCTTCTGCATTGCAATGCATTGTTTTTTTTCCCAGTGTTGTTTTATTTTCCCTTTTGTTTCTATTCTTGGAACTGCTTTTCCTTTCCTGAGCGTATTCCCCTCTGTTTGTGAGGATTTCAAGTGATTTTGCTTTGCTCTCCTTGGCTTTTTATTACTTATTCTTTCTTTCCTTTTCCTGGTTTTTCCTGGTCTTTGGTTTGCTTCTTTTGGTTATTGTTGGTATCGGGGCCTTGCATTGCTGTTAAATTTTG
>NW_011178108.1:0-384 GCF_000146605.3 Meleagris gallopavo
TAGTCAAAAGGACAGTGGGATTGTTGCATGATGGGCAGGTGGTACTGGCAACTGGCATTGTGACTGCATGGGCATGTCACAGAAGGCAGAATGCTTACAGATCCATGTGTCACACAGGTACTGGTGCCATGGGCTGCATCGGGAGAGCCTAGAAAGAGCTGCATCCCTGTGCCAGCCTAATGCTCAGGAGAGTAGGATGGTGTGCAGAGGCTGAGGTAAGAGGGCAGGAGGGCGGGCCCGTCATTGTTGGCTGTTTTATTGGACAGGATGAAAGGAGTGTTTGTGATGCAACTGCTTTTGCATCTTGTTCTTTGTGTTGGAGAGCCAGAGGCCGAGAGGAGAACATGGCTAGAGCATGGAAGCTCGTGTCCTCTGCTGCACAGC
>NW_011178109.1:0-460 GCF_000146605.3 Meleagris gallopavo
CTGAGCGTAGTCCTGCTCCATAAGGCCTGGGGAGTACTGGTGGGTGGGAGCTGGACACAAGCCAGCAATGGGCCCTTCCAACCCAGAAAGCCAACCGTATCCTGGGCTGCATCCAAAGATGCGCAGTCAGCGGGCCAAGGGAGGAGATCCCCCATCCCTCTGCTCTGCGCTGGTCAGGCCTCACCTGCAGTGCTGCGTCCAGATGTGGAGTCCTCAGTGCAGGGAGACATGGAGCTGAGCGAGTGCATCCAGAGTACAGCCACAAACACGAACCCAAGGATGGAACCCCTCTCCTGTAAGCAAGGAGAGCTGGGCTGTTCAGCCTCCCCTACTGAAAAAGTGAAGGCTCCAAGGGAACCTGGTAACAGCCTTTCAATACCTAAAGGCAAGAACAAGGGAAAATGGAGGTGAAATCTAAGGAAAATGTCTTGTACAGTGAGGGTGCTGAGGCAGTGGCACA
>NW_011178110.1:0-386 GCF_000146605.3 Meleagris gallopavo
TTCCTGGCAGAAAATGGCATATTTGTGGGAGAAAGCGGGTATTTGCGGTATAAAATGTCGTATATTTGCGATAAAACTGGCATTTCTTGGAGAAAATATCATATTTTTGGGGAAAAATCTACTATTTCTTGGAAAAGGTGTCATATTTAAGGGAAGAAATCTGGTATTTCTGGAGAAAATGTAATTTTTGAGGAGAAAATAGGTATTTCTGGTGAAAAACGTAGAGTCTTCGGTGATAAAACTGGAATTTCTGGTGCAGAACATCACATTTTGGGAGAAAACGCGTATTTCTGGGAGAAAATGTCATGTTCTGTGGGCAAAATCTGGTATTTCTGGGAGAAAACGTCATATTTCTGGTTGAAAAATGGTATTTGTGGGAGGAAACT
>NW_011178111.1:0-322 GCF_000146605.3 Meleagris gallopavo
ACATAATTGAAAACACAACAAGGATGCACACAATGCCCTTAAAAAACACCGCATGGATGCAATTAGCACATAGCCCTATTCATTACAGCCATCCAGCTTCAGATCCTCCAGAAAAAGCAGAGCTCACAGCTCTGAAATCAAGCAGCAATCACTCACCCCATTCTAAGGGCTCACCCCACACCCCAAAGGAAGCAGTCTCCAGATTCACATGCTGCTCTTACACCTAGCAGCCCTTCAGCGCACTTGCCGTCCCCCAAAAAGACAAGATCACAGCCCTGAAAGAAAAAAAGAAACCACTTACCCATTCCAAGGACCAATACCT
>NW_011178112.1:0-466 GCF_000146605.3 Meleagris gallopavo
AACGTACGTACGTAACGTAACGTCGTAACGTACGTACGTACGTACGTACGTACGTACGTACGTACGTACGTACGTACGTACGTACGTACGTACGTACGTACGTACGTACGTACGTACGTACGTAACGTAACGTACGTACGTACGTACGTACGTACGTACGGTACGGTACGGTACGTACGGTACGTACGGTACGTACGTACGTACGTTACGTACGGTACGTACGGTACGGTACGTACGTACGTACGTACGTACGTACGTACGTACGTACGTACGTACGTACGTACGTACGTACGTACGTACGTACGTACGTACGTACGTACGTACGTACGGTACGTACGGTACGGTACGTACGTACGTACGTACGTACGTACGGTACGGTACGTACGTACGTACGTACGTACGTACGTACGTACGTACGTACGTACGTACGTACGTACGTACGTACGTACGTACGTACGTACGTACG
>NW_011178113.1:0-424 GCF_000146605.3 Meleagris gallopavo
TCTTAAGGAAGACAACAAGGATCGCAGCAATGATCCAGATCATGCTGCTGCTCCCTGGCAAATATCTCGTCTTCCTGATGCTCCAGATGAGGCCAAAGAACAGGAGAAAGCCTGCGGGAAAGGCCCAGATGTGCCAGTGCTGAAGGGCAGCAAGGAGCGGGGCTCCCCTGGCCGCCCAGTTCTGCCACTGCTTCCACTGCACCGTCTTGGTCAGTAGCTGAGCCGTGTCCCGACTCAGCTGCTCCATACGCAGCCGAACCTGCTCATGCATATCGCCACGCATGAGGTGAATCCCCAGAAGGGTAATTGCCATAAACGCCAGGGTGATGAACACCACCCGAGCCATAGCCGCTAGCCGCTAGCAGGTGCGTACCGCACTCGCTGAAGGCCGAGGGCGAAGTGCCACAGCGCTGCCTCTCTTGCA
>NW_011178114.1:0-381 GCF_000146605.3 Meleagris gallopavo
CCTTCAATGGCACTTCACTTTGCCTCTCCAGGTGATAGCCAAAGGCAGGAACCTTTTCAGTGGAAAGTAAGCAGGTGCCAATCCCGCAGCATGAGAGTGAGTACCTCATGAAAGTTATGTGCACATCTCAGGAAAGTGTGACTGCCAAACAATGCCAAATACTATACGCGTTACTATTAACCGCAGGCAGGGGCTATTGAAAGAGTTTTTAGACTCTGTCCGCCTTATTAGATCAACACAGTTGCCATTATCATTGGTGCAGTGGCCTTCCAGGGGAGTGTCCTCCTCCAATCTTGTCTAGTTGATCTAATTCCTAACCTTGTGACTTTGCTGCTAGCTTATATCTTTGAGAAGATAAAAAATTTGTGTAGTTCATCTGCT
>NW_011178115.1:0-333 GCF_000146605.3 Meleagris gallopavo
GGGGTTGTGACATCACATGGGGTGTGTGATGTCACATGGGGTGTGTGACGTCATTTGTGGTGTGTGACATCTTTTTAGGGGTTTGTGACATCATTTTGGGCGTGTGACGTCACTGGGGGGTTGTGACATCACTTGGGTTGTGTGACGTCACTTTTTTGAGTTATGACGTCAGATGTGTGGGTGTGACATCACATGGGGTGTGTGACGTCACATGGGGGTTGTGACGTCATTTTAGGGGTGTGTAATGTCATTTTGGGGGTATTGCATCACTTGGGGTTGTGACGTCACATGGGGTGTGTGACGTCACTTTTTTGGGTTATGACGTCACATGTG
>NW_011178116.1:0-332 GCF_000146605.3 Meleagris gallopavo
AGAACTTCTTCACGGTGAGGGTGACGGAGCACTGGAACAGGCTGCCCAGGGAGGTTGTGGAGTCTCCTTCTCTGGAGATATTCAAGTCTCGCCTGGACGCCTACCTGTGCGACCTGGTGTAGGGAACCTGCTTTGGCAGGGGGTTGGCCTCGATGATCTCTAGAGGTCCCTTCCAACCCCTACAATTCTGTGATTCTGTGATTCTGTGATTCTGTGACATATGGTCAGACATATGGAATACAGTCAAACACAGGACTGTACGTGTCTACCATGTTTCTGGTCATCAGCCCCTACAGTCACCGGGAAATGATGAAGCCGACACGCTGGCCCGA
>NW_011178117.1:0-436 GCF_000146605.3 Meleagris gallopavo
ATATGATATTTTCTCCAAGAAAATGCCAGTTTTATCGCAAATATACGACATTTTATACCGCAAATAGCCGCTTTCTCCTGAAAGTAAGCCATTTTCTGCCAGGAACTGCAGTTTCCTCCCACAAATACCATTTTTCAACCAGAAATAGGACGTTTTCTCCCATCAATACCGTTTTTCAACCAGAAATATGACGTTTTCTCCGAGAAATAGTAGCTTTCTCCCAAAATATGATATTCTGCCCCAGAAATTCCAGTTTTATCACTAAAGACTCTACGTTTTTCACCAGAAATACCTATTTTATCCCCAAACATGACATTTTCTCCAGAAATACCAGATTTCTTCCCTTAAAATAATGACAACCTTTTCCAAGAAATAGTAGATTTTTCCCCAAAAATATGATATTTTCTCCTAGAAATGCCAGTTTTATCGCAAATAT
>NW_011178118.1:0-377 GCF_000146605.3 Meleagris gallopavo
CAAAGGTTGAGAAATCCTTTGTCTGAAGGAAATAGATGAACAAGTCCAGGCAAGTCCTGGGCAAAGGTTGAGAAATCCTTTGTCTGGAGAACTTTGATGAACAAGTCCAGGCAAGTCCTGGGCAACGGTGGTGAAATCCTTTGTCTGGAGAACTTTGATGAGCAAGTCCAGGCAAGTCCTGGGCAAAGGTGGTGAAATCCTTTTGTCTGGAGAACATAGATGAACAAGTCCAGGCAAGTCCTGGGCAAAGGTGGTGAAATCCTTTGTATGGAGAACTTTGATGGACAAGGCCAGGGGCAAGGAGAGGAAGATAAGCTGCAGCTAAATAGCTCTGAAGCGGTCTTTTGTGTGAACTTATCTCAGGATGATGGCCATCT
>NW_011178119.1:0-458 GCF_000146605.3 Meleagris gallopavo
TTGGGGGCAAAAATCTGATATTTCTGGGAGAAAAACGTCGTATTTCTTGTAGAAAAAAAATGGTATTTGTGGGAGGAAACTGCAGTTCCTGGTAGAAAACGGCATATTTTTGGGAGAAAGCTACTATTTCTCGGAGAAAACGTCCTATTTCTGGTTGAAAAACGGTATTGATGGGAGAAAACGTCCTATTTCTGGTTGAAAAATGGTATTTGTGGGAGGAAACTGCAGTTCCTGGCAGAAAATGGCATATTTTTGGGAGAAAGCGGGTATTTGCGGCATAAAATGTCGTATTTATGCGATAAAACTGGCATTTCTTGGAGAAAATATCATATTTTTGGGGAAAAATCTACTATTTCTTGGAAAAGGTGTCATGTTTAAGGGAAGAAATCTGGTATTTCTGGAGAAAATGTCATGTTTGGGGATGAAAAAGGTATTTCTGGTGAAAAACGTAGAGTCTT
>NW_011178120.1:0-314 GCF_000146605.3 Meleagris gallopavo
TGCGCACATCGCAAAGGAGCGGTTTGCACTTCGCCTTGGCTACATGCAGAATGCACTACGCCTACCTATGAATACTACGTCTCTGCCTTTATTTCGAGCCACAATTCATTCTAGTCAGGTTTTCCACTGCATACATCTGCATTCAGAGAGGAAAAGAGTGGAAGGGAAAACCCTCTCTAATAAGGCATTGGCAAGTTCAGGAGCGACAGCTGTAGTGCTCTCAGGGAGAGCGTTTCAGAAGTGGGAGAGATCCTTCAGGACTGCGGAGAAAAACCCCCACTCGCAGGTAGAGCAGGACGCTGAATTCGCACTTG
>NW_011178121.1:0-372 GCF_000146605.3 Meleagris gallopavo
GTATTTTCCCTCCTGAACAGGACTCTTCTGCGGTGGAGCGACCAGTATTCCTTTTGGTGCATCACTGTGATATGTTACTGGGCCTAGGATCTTCTGAAGTTCTTCTTTCAAGGGCGATGAAGACAGACTACTCTTTTGGCTGAGACAGGCGACCCATTGTGCCACTGTTTGTGCTTGGTTCACCCGTTTTAGGAAGGTGGGTCAGATCTTTTACCCACCCCTGAATCAGCAGAGTGGTCTTGACTAATACTTCAGCTGTTTGAGATATTGGCTCTACTGCCTGCAGTGCTGAATAGGCAGCCAATATCTGTTTTTCAATCATATTGTATCTCTCTTCTGCTCCGTGACAAACCTGAGACCAGAAACCAATGG
>NW_011178122.1:0-457 GCF_000146605.3 Meleagris gallopavo
AATGAGCGCAGAATGCACTACGCCTACCTCTGAATACTATGTCTCTGCCTTTATTTCGAGCCACAATTCATGCTAGTGAGGTTTTCCACTGCTACACATCTGCATTCAGAGAGGAAAAGAGTGGAAGGGAAAACAAGCCCTAATAAGGCATTTGCAAGTTCGAGGAGCGACAGCTGTAGTGCTCTCAGGGAGAGCGTTTCAGAAAAGTGGGGAGAGATCCTTTCAGGACTGCGCAGAAAAAACCCCCCCATCGCAGGTAGTGCAGGAGGCTGAATTCGCACTTGTCGGCATCGGAATCGCACTCCTTCGCTCTCACGTGTAGAAAGCGGCATTCGCGCTGAACCGCTCCGGAGACTTTGCCGGAGCTGGCCGAGAAATCGCGTACATCCCCGAACGTCGTTTTCAGCCGTCAGCAGCGGTCTCGTGTTTCTCGCTTGCCGAGAACGGGCCACTTCAG
>NW_011178123.1:0-321 GCF_000146605.3 Meleagris gallopavo
CCTGCAACTCCTGGCGCTCCCACGCGTACACATCCTGCAGGTCCTACAGACACCTGAGGGCATCAGGTCTTCAGTGTCCGTAAATCCCGTGAAAAATCTCTCTGTAAGTCACCGTACTGTCTGGCTGGGATGCAGGCACTTGTCCGCCATTACATTTTGCAGTGCTACTTGTCCGTCTTCATCGCTTTTCTAGAGAAGGAATATCTGGTATGAAACTGGCTGCAGCTGGGTCAGAGCAGTGCTAGCAAACTGCCCAAGCAGTGCCATTTTGAGAGATGTTCACTTCCAGCCTCTCTTCCCTCTCCCAAGAGCGCTACTTCT
>NW_011178124.1:0-334 GCF_000146605.3 Meleagris gallopavo
ACGTCATTTGGGGTGTGTGGCATCATTTTAGGGTTGTGTGACGTCATTTTGTGTGTGTGACTTCTCTTGGGGGTTGTGACGTCACATGGGGTGTGTGACGTCATTTTAGGGGTGTGTGACGCCATTTTGGGCGTGTGATGTCACTTGGGTGTGTGACGTCAATTTTGGGGTATGACATCACCTGTGGTTGTGTGACGTCATATGGGGTGTGTGACGTCATTTTAGGGGTGTGTGACGTCATTTTGGGGGTATTGCGTCACATGGGGGTAGGGACGTCATTTGGGGTCTGTGACATCACAATGGGTGTGTGACGTCATTTTGGGCGTGTGACGTT
>NW_011178125.1:0-419 GCF_000146605.3 Meleagris gallopavo
CCAAAAATGACATCACACACCCCATGTGACGTCACACAACCACATGTGATGTCAGACCCCAAAAAAGACGTCACACACCCCATGTGACGTCACAACCCCCAAGTGACGTCACAAACCCCATGTGATGTCACACCCAACCATTTGACATCATAACCCAAAAAATGACGTCACCCACCCCATGTGACGTCACAACACCCAAGTGACGTCACACGACCAAAATGACTTCACACACCCCTAAAATGACGTCACACACCCCAAGTGATGTCACAACCCCCCAAGTGACGTCATAACCCAAAAGTGACGTCACACACGCATTGTGACATCACACACCCCAAAATGACGTCACAACCCCCAAGTGACGCAATACCCCCAAAGTGACGTCACACACCCCTAAAATGACGTCACACACCGCATGTGAC
>NW_011178126.1:0-515 GCF_000146605.3 Meleagris gallopavo
TCTTCCCTTAAATATGACACCTTTTCCAAGAAATAGTAGATTTTTCCCCAAAAATATGATATTTTCTCCAAGAAATGCCAGTTTTATCGCAAATATACGACATTTTATACCGCAAATACCCGCTTTCTCCCAAAAATATGCAGTTTTCTGCCAGGAACTGCAGTTTCCTCCCACAAATACCATTTTTCAACCAGAAATAGGACGTTTTCTCCCATCAGTACCGTTTTACAACCAGAAATATGACGTTTTCTCCGAGAAATAGTAGCTTTCTCCCAAAATATGATATTCTGCCCCAGAAATTCCAGTTTTATCACCGAAGACTCTACGTTTTTCACCATAAATACCTATTTTATCCCCAAACATGACATTTTCTCCCAGAAATACCAATTTTCTTCCCAAAAAAATGACACCTTTTCCAAGAAATAGTAGATTTTTCCCCAAAAATATGATATTTTCTCCAAGAAATGCCAGTTTTATCGCAAATATACGACATTTTATACCGCAAATAGCCGCTT
>NW_011178127.1:0-447 GCF_000146605.3 Meleagris gallopavo
CGATAACTTCGTATAATGTATGCTATACGAAGTTATTACATACCCCTTTTTCTCCCACAAATACCTGTTTTTACACGAAAATACCCTTTTTTCTCACACCAATACCTGTTTTTACACGAAAATACCCCTTTTTCTCCCACAAATACCTGTTTTTACACAAAAATACCCCTTTTTCTCCCACCAATACCTGTTTTTACACGAAAATACCCCTTTTTCTCCCACCAATACCTGTTTTACACGAAAATACCCCTTTTCCTCCCACAAATACCTGTTTTTACACGAAAATACCCCCTTTTCTTTCAGGAAATAACTGTTTTTACGCGAAAATACCCCTTTTTCTCACACAAATACCTGTTTTTCACCGAAAATAACATATTTTCTCCCACAAATACCTCTTTTTACACCAAAATACCCCTTTTTCTCCAACAAATACCTGTTTTTACACGA
>NW_011178128.1:0-387 GCF_000146605.3 Meleagris gallopavo
CTAACACTACACCACCTGTTATCCACCTCCACTTTGACTCCCTGGAGATCCCACCCAGTGTCTCACTCCTCCTCTTCTGCCCTGGTCTCAGCACCTGGAGGGTTTGGAGGCACCGTGTTGTACATCTCTTTGTAAATATATACCACTGATATCGTGATATCACTTACCGTGATTGCTCTCTTCAGTCTTAGTAAATAGATTTTATCACCACCTTGGACAACCCCTAATTATGTTGTACGGCAGTTGATTGGCTGCTGTTGGGAAGTTCATTAAATGGTCTTCTGTTGTTCCTGTGAGCCACTGTCTGACTCTGTTGCCTTGGAGACCCCAGAAAAGCACAAACTGCCTTATTGGGGCAATGTGCAGAGAGTCTGGCATCCCTTGGGT
>NW_011178129.1:0-314 GCF_000146605.3 Meleagris gallopavo
CTGTCTTATTACAGAGGGTTTTCCCTTCCACTCTTTTCCTCTCTGAAAGCAGATGTATAGTAGTGGAAAACCTGGCTAGAATGAATTGTGGCTCGAAATAAAGGCAGAGACATAGTATTCAGAGGTAGGCGTAGTGCATTCTGCATGTAGCCAAGGCGAAGTGCAAACCGCTCCTTTTCCGATGTGCGCACACGAGACCGCTCACTGGTCGGAGAAAAGCTGCGGGCTGAAGTGGCCCGTTCTCGGCAAGCGAGAAACACGAGACCGCTGCTGACGGCTGAAAGAGGCATTCTGGAGACGCGCTAATTCTCGGC
>NW_011178130.1:0-304 GCF_000146605.3 Meleagris gallopavo
TGCTTTCCTCCTAGAACCAAAACATCACACCAGACACGCTGAAGAAAACAGTTCCCAGCTGAAAAAAATAAAAGACACATTTACATTGGGGTTTTTGTTTAATTAATTGATTAATTTATTGTAGTTGTTGTTGGTTTTGGGTTTTTTTGCACCGTGCTAACAATGAGACTTGGTAGTATCAGAATGTATCTGATAAAGGGGGAAAAGGTATTTTTTGAGAACTTCTCTTAGTTCTTAGTCCTATCTGCTTGGACAACACTGAACTCCCTTGACACCAACTTTCTCTTGCAAAAAGAGGAAAATG
>NW_011178131.1:0-309 GCF_000146605.3 Meleagris gallopavo
AGCACGGCTCCGCAGCAGGGAATGCACACAGCTTCACGCCGCTCCGCTTCGCCCTGTCCTTCCTAAGAGACAAAAGGAGCACTGATTGAAATTGGTACAAAGCACAGCAGCGTCACTTTAAAACGCACGTTGTGTTTTCGTTGTCAGGGCTATTACAGCCCAAAGGTTGTCATAAAGTTCGTGTAAAGGAGGATAAAACACAGACGTTCCACACACAAAAGCAAAAGAGGAAAGGCTGCGAGGGGTTTCCCAATGAGAAGTACGATTCCAGAAAGGGACGCGTACAGAGAACCCAGAGGACAGCGAGGC
>NW_011178132.1:0-309 GCF_000146605.3 Meleagris gallopavo
AGAAATAGGACGTTTTCTCCCATCAATACCGTTTTTCAACCAGAAATAGGACGTTTTCTCCGAGAAATAGTAGCTTTCTCCCAAAATATGATATTCTGCCCCAGAAATTCCAGTTTTATCACCGAAGACTCTACGTTTTTCACCAGAAATACCTATTTTATCCCCAAACATGACATTTTCTCCAGAAATACCAGATTTCTTCCCTTAAATATGACACCTTTTCCAAGAAATAGTACATTTTTCCCCAAAAATATGATATTTTCTCCAATAAATGCCAGTTTTATCGACAAATATACGACTATTTTATAC
>NW_011178133.1:0-345 GCF_000146605.3 Meleagris gallopavo
AGGCGTCCAGGCGAGACTTGAATATCTCCAGAGAAGGACGACTCCACAACCTCCCTGGGCAGCCTGTTCCAGTGCTCCGTCACCCTCACCAATGAAGAAGTTCTTACGCACATTCGTGCGAAACTTCCTATGCTGCAGCTTATGTCCGTTTCCCCTCGTCCTGTCTCCACGTACCACTGAGAAGAGACTGGCCTCACCGCTATGGCCGCCACACCTCAGATATTTATAAACCTGGATCAGGTCCCCTCTCAGTCGTCTTTTCTCAAGGCTAAACAGACCCAGTTCACTCAGCCTTTCTTCATAGGGGAGATGCTCCAGGCCCTTCACCATCTTTGTGGCCCTCCG
>NW_011178134.1:0-308 GCF_000146605.3 Meleagris gallopavo
CCGGTATTTCTGTGAGGAAATGTGGTATTTCTGGGAGAAAACTGCAATTTCTGGCAGAAAATGTCCTATTTTGGGGGAGAATCCTGGTATTTCTGGTAGGAAACGTTGTGTTTTGGGTGAGAAAGCTGGTATTTCTGGGAGATATTGCCATATTGTTGGGGAGACAACTGGTATTTTTGGTAGAAAATGTAATATTTCAGGAGGAAAGGTGCAATTCCTGGGAGAAAACGTCATTTTGCGGGAGAAAACTGCCATTTCTGAGAGAAAATGGCCTATTTCCGGGCGAAAACTGGTATTTCCGGTAGGAA
>NW_011178135.1:0-336 GCF_000146605.3 Meleagris gallopavo
CAACTCCCCATTTAATACTAGACCAGGATGCCCAGGGCCCCATCCAATCTGGCCTTGAACACCTCCAGGGACAGAGCATCCACAACCTCTCTGGGCAGCCTGTTCCAGCACCTCACCACTCTCTCTGTAAAGAACTTCCCCCTGACATCCAACTTAAATCTTCCCTCCCTCAACTTAAAACCATTTTGCCTTGTCCTGCTGTTATCTACGCTTTCAAAGAGTTGATTCCCCACCTGTTTGTAGGCTCCCTTTAGGTACTAAAAGGCTGCAATGAGGTCACCCCGCAGCCTTCTTTTCTCCAGGCTGAATAAGCCCAGCTCCCTCAGCCTATCTTTG
>NW_011178136.1:0-306 GCF_000146605.3 Meleagris gallopavo
TTTCTCCCAGGCATACCTGTTTTCTTCAACCAACTCACGTTTTCTCCCAAAAAGACTAGATGACAAGACCAAATAGGACACTTGCAACCAAGAATAGGACATCTTCTCCCACTAATACCACTTCTCTCCCCAGGATAGGACATTTTCCCTAAATGCTATGGCAGTTCTGCTAAGAAATACTCCTTTCCTTCCCTAAAATGGGACATATGCACCCACAAAGACCACGACTCCGAGAAATTCCTCCCAGTTCCTCCCAATTACACTCCATTACATTCCTCATCATGACACTTACTCCCAGACTTTTGG
>NW_011178137.1:0-313 GCF_000146605.3 Meleagris gallopavo
AGAGGGTCGATCGTTGGTGGTGGCAGAGTCTGGCTGGAGACCTGTAACCAGTCGGTGTCCCCCAGGGGTCTGTGCTGGTCCGGTCTGTTCAACATCTTCATCAATGACCTTGATGAGGGGACAGTGGCCACCCTCAGCAAGTTTGCTGATGATACGAAGTTGGGAGGATTGGCTGACACGCCTGAAGGCTGTGCTGCCATTCAGCGAGACCTGGACAAGCTGGAGAGCTGGGCAGTAAGAAACCGGATTAGGTTCAACAAAAGCAAGTGTAGGGTCTTACACCTAGGGAGGAATAATTGCATGCACCAATACA
>NW_011178138.1:0-333 GCF_000146605.3 Meleagris gallopavo
CCAGCACGCAGAAGGATCTGGATTATTTGCTCTCCTTTCTCAAAAACTTCCTTTGCTGTGTTGCCCCACACGATGATGTCATCAATATACTGTAAGTGCTCAGGAGCACCTCCCTATTCCAGTGCAGCTTGGATCAACCCATGGCAAATGGTTGGGCTATGTTTCCACCCCTGGGGCAAACGATTCCAGGTATACTGAATGCCCCTCCAGGTGAAAGCAAACTGTGGCCTAGATTCTTTGGTCAAAGGAATGGAGAAAAAGGCGTTAGCAATATCAATGGTGGCGTACCATTTGGCTGCCTTTGACTCCAATTCATATTGGAGTTCTAACATA
>NW_011178139.1:0-326 GCF_000146605.3 Meleagris gallopavo
GGGGGGAAAAAAACGGAGAGTGAAAACCCCGATTTTGGGGAGAAAAACCCGATTTGTGTGAACGGCCCTTTTTTTGGGGGGAGAAAACGCCAATTTGGGGGAGAAAATGGCCCTTTTTGGGTCAGAAAAACCCATTTTGGGGAGAAATGGCTCATTTGGGGAACGTCCCCCATTTTGGGGTGAAATCCCTCGCTTTTGGGGCTTCACGTTCGCTTTGGTCAGAAAAATGCTCTTTTTTGGGGTGAGCCCCTCACATTTTGGGGAGAAATCCACCGATTTCGAGGTTCCCATCAGACTTTGGGGCGAAATTTCCCATTTTTGGGGGG
>NW_011178140.1:0-307 GCF_000146605.3 Meleagris gallopavo
ATATTACATTTACTCACCAAAAATACCAGTTGTCTCCCCAACAATATGGCAATATCTCCCAGAAATACCGGTTTTCTCACCAAAACACAACGTTTCCTACCAGAAATACCAGGATTCTCCCCCAAAATAGGACATTTTCTGCCAGGAATTGCAGTTTTCTCCCAGAAATACCACATTTTCTCACAGAAAATACCAGTTTTCCCCTCCGAAAAATAGGTCATTTTTGTCCTAGAAAGTGGAGATTTTCCCCCCAAAATACGCCATTTTCACCCAGAAATTGCAATATTCTACCCAGAAATATCACATT
>NW_011178141.1:0-323 GCF_000146605.3 Meleagris gallopavo
CCCAGGCAAAGGCAAGGGCCAAGAGAACATGGAAGGAAATGCCAAGGATGACGGCCCAGACAATACGGCAGGGAACGCCAAAACTGAATGCCGACATGAATGTGGCAACACAAAGCCAAGGGGTCATTAGGCCAACAGAATGGGGCAAGGAACACAAAAAATCGGAGGACAAGAGAATGTAATAGTGAAAACAGTGCAAGACCAGAGACAAGAAAGGACACAGAACAAAGAGGATAGGCAGCCTTCTGGGGCACCATTCAGAGCTCTGGGGGAACCCTATTGTGCCGGGCTCTGGAATGGGTAAACGCGTGGCGGGTGTGCAT
>NW_011178142.1:0-301 GCF_000146605.3 Meleagris gallopavo
AAACTCCTGAACGCATCTGGGACTAAGAGTGGATCCAGCTGTGCTGAGGAACCTTACCTCTGTGGTTGGAAGAGTTCAGACAGCCATGGGGTTCGCTCTGATCCTCACGACACAGCAGGAGAGCTGTGTGCTGTAGGTGTGTGTAACCTGTCCTCTAGGTGGAAAGCAACCAAGTGCATCCAGCCATGTCCAGTCTTGTTAAGTCACTGTTACATCTACTACAGCATATCTATGCTCATCAAAAAATGCATTCCTGCTTCCCCCTTAGGGGTGTATATTGTAGCTGTATCTATCTGTTGGA
>NW_011178143.1:0-450 GCF_000146605.3 Meleagris gallopavo
CAAGTACAATCTGTGGAGGAAGAGGAACAAATGCAAGAAGATGAAGAGCAGGTAAAAAGCAGAGAAAACAAAATAAGGAGGGTAAGGTGCAGGTGGATGTGGAGGAGAAGGACGAGAAAGGATAAAGCATTGATTACAAAATGAGGACGAGGAGGAAAAAAGCAGA
Organism: Meleagris gallopavo; assembly: GCF_000146605.3. NCBI lineage: Eukaryota > Metazoa > Chordata > Aves > Galliformes > Phasianidae > Meleagris > Meleagris gallopavo. The sequence continues at coordinate 167 of NW_011178143.1, forward strand.
ATCTACGAAATATGGTGGAGGAGGTGGAGGTTGAGGTGGAGGAGGAGGTGGAGGAGGAGGTTGAGGAGGAGGTGGAGGAGGAGGTGGAGGTGGAGGAGGACGAAAAAAAGCCAGCGAAACTGAAATGAAAAGGAGATAGAGCAATGAAACAGAAACCAAGAAATGAGGCGCAGGAGGTCCAGGTGGAGGTGGAGGAGGTGGTGGAGGAGGAGGAGGTGGAGGTGGAGGAGGATAAAAGCTCCAAGTACAATCTGTGGAGGAAGAGGAACAAATGCAAGAAGATG
>NW_011178144.1:0-344 GCF_000146605.3 Meleagris gallopavo
TTCCTAAGAGGTGTGCCTGTCACCTTTTTTCTCCTCGACCAGGGACTTGACCTGACTGCCTCGACTTGTGAAATACCATGGGAGAGTGGCTCGGTGACTGCAGCGGTGAATTCCCTCGGAACTCTGGGACTCATCTCGTCATGACCCAAAGACTCGTGGATGTTTGGGTCCTCAGGTGGACCAGAACCTGATCTCCCATGGCAGTGTGGGATGGGAAGGGGTCTGTGGGACTGAGGAAGCAATGGCAGTCCCCACCTCACCAAAGCAAAGCAAAGATGAGGGCTGTGCATTAATTGAGCAGTTCTCAGACAAGATGGAAGCCAAATGGTGTTGGGTACCTGAGC
>NW_011178145.1:0-330 GCF_000146605.3 Meleagris gallopavo
GATAAAGGGGGACGTTACAATGAGGCTGTAGTTGGAACATGCATTCTCCAAAAACCCACTACACCCAGGGTAACGATTGTGTCTCTTCTTATTAGTGGGTGGAGACATGGCACTGATTTGTTGATCACATCTCGTTGGGATGTGACGACGGCCATCTTGCCAACTTTATACCTAGGAACTGAATTTCCTGGGCAGGCCCTTTCACTTTGCTTCGCTTAATAGCGAGACCAGCACGCAAGAAGGATCTGGATTATTTGCTCTCCTTTCTCAAAAACTTCCTTTGCTGTGTTGCCCCACACGATGATGTCATCAATATACTGTAAGTGCTCA
>NW_011178146.1:0-364 GCF_000146605.3 Meleagris gallopavo
CAATTTTTGAGGAGAAAATTGGTATTTCTGGTAGAAAACGTAGAGTCTTCGAGAATATAACTGGTATTTCTGGAGCAAAACAACATATTTTGGGAGAAAGCTACTATTTCTCGGAGAAAACGTCATGTTTTGGGGGGAAAATCTGGTATTTCTGGGAGAAAACGCCATATTTCTGGTTGAAAAATGGTATTTGTGGGAGGAAACTGCAGTTCCTGGCAGAAAATGGCTTACTTTCGGGAGAAAACGGGTATTTGCGGTATAAAATGTCCTATTTATGCAATAAAACAGTCATTTCTTGGAGAAAACATCATATTTTTGGGGAAAAATCTACTATTTCTTGGAAAAGGTGTCATATTAAGGGAAG
>NW_011178147.1:0-308 GCF_000146605.3 Meleagris gallopavo
TGAGGGTTACATATGACCTGCTTGCTTTCGAGTTACGAATTGAAGATGTGCATTTGAATTAGTGACATGAGTTCAACTTGGAGGAAGCGTCAGGCGTAAGAGCAGACAGTTAACATGCTGGGTTACAGCTGAGGGTTACATTTTTCTATCGGGGTTAAAGATCAGCCATACAGCACGGGGGCAGAGAGCTACCATTATTAGTTACGATCAAACGTTAAGCGTTACTTCCTAAGGATCAGGATAAGGAGCTTCACAAATGGGATACAGTTAAGTCCAAAGGGCTCAACATTTGGTTCAGAGGCAAGTCA
>NW_011178148.1:0-347 GCF_000146605.3 Meleagris gallopavo
TATCTATATTTTTGGGGAAAAATGTACTATTTCTTGGAAAAGGTGTCATTTTTAAGGGAGAAATCTGGATTTACTGGAGAAATGTCATGTTTGGGGATAAAATAGGGTATTTCTGGTGAAAAACGTAGTGTCTTCGGTGATAAAACTGGGAATTTCTGGAGCAAAATATCATATTTAGGGGAGAAAACGCGTATTTCTTGAAGAAAATGTCATGTTTTGGGGGCAAAATCTGATATTTCTGGGAGAAAACGTCATATTTCTTTTAGAAAAATGGTATTTGTGGGAGGAAACTGCAGTTCCTGGCCGAAAATGGCATATTTTGGGAGAAAGCGGGGTATTTGCGGTAT
>NW_011178150.1:0-306 GCF_000146605.3 Meleagris gallopavo
AGGTCATATTTTGAGGAAGAAAACTGCAGTTCCTGGCAGAAAATGTCATACTTCGGTAATAAACTTCGGTATAGTCATACAATTATACGAAGTTTATACGGATGTCCTATTTCCGGGCGAAAACTGGGTTTTCTGGTAGGAAAAGGTTGGAGATTTGGTGAGAAAACTGGTATATCTGGCACAAAATATCCTATTTCTGGGAGAAAGCTGATATTTCTGAGAGACATTGCGATATTTGTGGGAAGAAAACGGATATTTCTGGGAGAAAAGGTCATATTTTGAGGAAGAAACTGCAGTTCCTGGCAG
>NW_011178151.1:0-317 GCF_000146605.3 Meleagris gallopavo
CATGTTGGTGCGCTGCTTGTATGCAGAGTTACGAACTAACCTCGATTCCGCTTGGCAGCCAACGACAGCTAGATCAAGTTGCTCAGAGTCTGAGCCAGGCTCACCTTGAAAGGGCCAGCACATCCACCATGTCTCTGGCAACCTGTGCCACTGCCTCAGCACCCTCACTGTACAAGACATTTTCCTTAGATTTCACCTCCATTTTCCCTTGTTCTTTCCTTTAGGTATTGAAAGGCTGTTACCAGGTTCCCTTGGAGCCTTCACTTCTCCACGAGGCTGAACAGCCCAGCTCTCCTTGCTTACAGGACAGGGGTTCC
>NW_011178152.1:0-455 GCF_000146605.3 Meleagris gallopavo
GAAAATCTACTATTTCTTGGAAAAGGTGTCATTTTTAAGGGAAGAAATCTGGTATTTCTGGAGAAAATGTCATGTTTGGGGATAAAATAGGTATTTCTGGTGAAAAACGTAGAGTCTTCGGTGATAAAACTGGAATGTCTGGAGCAAAATATCATATTTTGGGAGAAAGCTACTATTTCTCGGAGAAAACGTCCTATTTCTGGTTGAAAAATGGTATTGATGGCAGAAAACTGCAGTTCCTGGCAGAAAAAGGCATATTTTTGGGAGAAAGCGGCTATTTGCGGTATAAAATGTCGTATATTTGTGATAAAACTGGCATTTCTTGGAGAAAAATCATATTTTTGGGGAAAAATCTACTATTTCTTGGAAAAGGTGTCATATTTAAGGGAAGAAATCTGGTATTTCTGGAGAAAATGTCATGTTTGGGGATAAAATAGGTATTTCTGGTGAAAAAC
>NW_011178153.1:0-359 GCF_000146605.3 Meleagris gallopavo
GGTTGGAAAATGCCACCCATTTGTGAGAAAGCTGCTTTGTTTCCGGGAGGAAATAGCATTCTTTGTGGAGAAGATGTCCTCTTTTGGATGGAAAAGTAGTATTAGTGGGAGAAGCTGTCCAATGTTTGGGCCCAAGGTAGCATTACTGGGAGGTAATGTCATTGTATTGGAGAAGGGTGGTATTTCTTGGGGAGAATGTGTTCTTTTTGGAAGCCAACGGTGTACTCTGGGGGGAAAAAGCGTCCTTTCTGGGAGAAAATGTCCTAGGTTGGGGAGAAAGTGTCATAGTGCGGAGTGTGGTGTAGCAGGATTAGGGGGGAAATTTGGGGAGGTATTCCTAAGAGAACTGTCATTTCTGG
>NW_011178154.1:0-380 GCF_000146605.3 Meleagris gallopavo
GGCTGCCTATCCTCTTTGTTCTGTGTCTTGCTTGTCTCTGGTCTTGCACTGTTTTCACTATTACATTCTCTTGTCCTCCTATTTTTGTGTTCCTTGCCCCATTCTCTTGGCCTAATGACCCCTTGGCTTTGTGTTGCCACATTCATGTCGGCATTGAGTTTTGGCGTCCCCTGCCGTATTGTCTGGGCCGTCATCCTTGGCATTTCCTTCCATGTTCTCTTGGCCCTTGCCTTTGCCTGGGCATTCCTTGCCTCCTGTTTTGTGGAACCCGCACCTGGGGCGGGGTGCAGCCCTGCGAGCACAGCTGGGGGCAGTTTTGGCTGTGGAGTGGGGCAGAGCCAGGCTCCACCCCTCCCTGATCCCATGTAAGGGCTGGGAAG
>NW_011178155.1:0-356 GCF_000146605.3 Meleagris gallopavo
GCGGTGAAGAACGAGTGAAGCCAGCTCCTTCCAGGAGCGAGGGAGGTTCCTGTGGAGAGAACCCTGAGACCTCGGGCTTCCTCTGACACTTAGCCATCACGTCTCAGCAAGGAGATGGTTCCAATTCCTGCTCTGTGAGAAGAAAGGTATGGCTGGGTTTCTTTTGTGTGGTGTTTCTTCTTTTTTCTCATTTTTAAGGGAAGAGGTGGAGCAGGGGGAGCCCTGCTGGTCCTTTGTGACCTCAAAAACCAGTTGGATTTTGCGCTCGCTGCTGACAGCCCGGGCTAATGAATGGACATGGCTTAGGCTGTATTTTCCCTTAGTGATAATTAATCTCTCAGCACTCTGATAATCTA
>NW_011178156.1:0-316 GCF_000146605.3 Meleagris gallopavo
TCACACTGGAATATTTCCTGGCCAAGGGATGTGAGAAGCCCCAGGCAGCAAAAGGCTCCAGGCAAGAGGTGACATATTCAATAATGTTGGCACTGTTCCGGGCATGCCAGGCATCTGGCCCAAGACATCATGGGCTAGTGACTGGTTTCTTGACTCTGGTGACACCCGAACGCGGCCTGTTAGACTGCCAGTTATACCAGAGGAGTCCAGTAATGAGAGCGACAGTGATGAGGACATGCAGGATGCCAGAGACATTGCGGTGAGAGATGAGGGCATGCACCCGTCCTCCTGTCCTTGCCCTTCAGCACCGGAGAAT
>NW_011178157.1:0-342 GCF_000146605.3 Meleagris gallopavo
GGACAGGATTCCGTTCTGCTGATTCGCCAGCAGGGCCTGCAGGCACAAAGTGTGATCAGACACAGGTGAGGAGAGCTTCCACTGCACGTGGGGGCCTCCTTTTTAACACGGGGAGACCTGTAAGGTCTGGCGGTGGGTCAGGGGAATGGCATGGCCCAAATACGAAGGTCTGGGCTCTCTCAGCTGAAGAGGGGAAGCGGTAACCTTCCCACTGAAAGCTCTCCCAGCAAAGAATACTCATGGCTCGTCTGTGCAAGCCCTTCAGGCACAACAGACTTGGAAGACCTCGAGAGGATCCTAAGTAAAATTGACACCCGAGTAAACTACGAGGGCATGAATGTT
>NW_011178158.1:0-356 GCF_000146605.3 Meleagris gallopavo
AGAATGAGACACAAATGGCCATGGAAACCAATTCCAGACCAGCCATCCGGTGAGCAGGGCTGTGCAGGGGACAGCAGCATGGGGAAGCGAAGCAGGAGGCTGCTTCTCAGGTGTTTTCCCATCTGCCTTGCAGATGGACAGCCCAACACAAATGGTAACAGATGATCCTGAGGGCCTGAGGGCAATAGGAACAACTGGAGTTACATTCCTCCAAAAAAAGATAAGTCACTCCCAAAATGGAGCCTGTCTTGCTCCAAAAAATCCATAAAATCACCCGTGTTCTTAGCCCAAAGCTTTTCCACTGCTTGGCTGACTCCTGACCCCACTGCAGGTGCTGGCACCACACCACCTGACTG
>NW_011178159.1:0-323 GCF_000146605.3 Meleagris gallopavo
ATGAAGCGCAATTCAGAGGCGTCTGGGGGAACCCGTATTGGTGCCGGGGCGTCTGGGAATGGGTAAACGGCTGGCGGGTGTGCATCGCCTTACCCGCTGGGCAGACAATGACCAGTCAGCAAAGTGAGTTCCGGGGCATGCCGGAAATGCAGATTCCACTTCCTTGCTGTTTCCACAGAAACCAACACATCTCTCCGGGCAGTTGTTACGGCACTTGGGAGCACCGCAGCTCTGCTGCCACCTGTTGGACACAATACAGTCATGAAGGCACTGCCCTGCATCCGGGCCTCTTGCACAAACCTGTGCTCCTTGCTCGGAGCACA
>NW_011178160.1:0-355 GCF_000146605.3 Meleagris gallopavo
AAAGCAAAGATGAGGGCTGTGCATAATGAGCAGTTCTCAGACAAGATGGAAGCCAAAATGGTGTTGGGTACCTGAGCTTTCTCTGGTGGTAAGCAACATCGTGCACAGAGTGCAGCCATGTGCTCCGAGCAAGGAGCACAGGTTTGTGAAAGAGGCCCGGATGCAGGGCAGTGCCTTCATGACGGTATTGTGTCCAACAGGTGGCAGCAGAGCTGCGGTGCTCCCAAGTGCCGTAACAACTGCCCGGAGAGATGTGTTGGTCTCTGTGGAAACAGCAAGGAAGTGGAATGTGCATTTCCCGGCATGCCCCGGAACCTCACTTTGCTGACTGGTCATTGTCTGCCCAGCAGGTAAG
>NW_011178161.1:0-322 GCF_000146605.3 Meleagris gallopavo
CTAATGCGCGTAGCATGGGGAAGTAAACAGGAAGAGCTGGAGTTCTGCGTGCGGTTGCGAGGTCATGATCTCATTGCGATCACGGAGACGTGGGGGGACAGCTCACATGACTGGAATGTTGTCATGGAGGGCTATGTGCTTGTTAGGAAAGAATCGGCTGGCTCGGTGGGGTGGTGGAGTTGCTCTTTATGTGAGAGAGCAGCTAGAATGTATTGAACTTCACTTGGGGGAGAGTGATGTAGCAGTGGAGAGCTTATGGGTGAGAATCAAGAGGCAGGCTGGTAAGGGTGACACTGTTGTGGGTGAGTACTACAGGCCCCCT
>NW_011178162.1:0-320 GCF_000146605.3 Meleagris gallopavo
GGAAGAAATCCGGTATTTCTGGAGAAAATGTCATGTTTGGGGATAAAATAGGTATTTCTGGTGAAAAACGTAGAATCTTTGGTGACAAAACTGGAATTTTCTGGAGCAAAATATCATACTTTGGGAGAAAACCCGTATTTCTTGAAGAAAATGTCATGTTTTGGGGGCAAAATCTGATATTTCTGGGAGAAAACGTCCTATTTCTGGTTGAAAAATGGTATTTGTGGAGGAAACTGCAGTTCCTGGCAGAAAATGGCTTACTTTCGGGAGAAGGCGGCTATTTGCGGTATAAAATGTCGTATATTTGCGATAAAACTGGC
>NW_011178163.1:0-301 GCF_000146605.3 Meleagris gallopavo
AGTGGCCATGCCACTGTGGATGCAGCTAATTGCCTTTTCCTTCGTAGTTTAAGTACATCTTTGTCCAGTCCCTGAAAGTATTCTGTTAAGCGTACTGGGGGAAATACTCCCCAAAGTACGCAGGGGACCCCATTTCTCAATTATAGTTGCCAGTTGATAAGAAGGAGATCCCAGAAACCCTGGGATCTGCCCGGGGATCATTTTAACTAGGGGAATGGTGTTCTCCCCCTTGACCCATTCACAGAAACCCCATAAAAGAGACATGATGTAAAGTGGATTTACATCAAACAATTGCCTGGCT
>NW_011178164.1:0-448 GCF_000146605.3 Meleagris gallopavo
TCCTGGCAGAAAACGTCACATTCTTGGGGGCGAATCCTTGTATTTCTGGTAGGAAACGTGTTTTGGGTGAGAAAACTGGTATTTCTGGAACAAAATGTAACATTTCAGGGAGAAAGCTGGTATTTCTGGGTGAAAATGTGATATTTCTGGGTAGAATATTGCAATTTCTGGGTGAAAATGGCGTATTTCGGGGGGAAAAACTCCACTTTCTAGGACAAAATGACCTATTTTCGGATGGAAAACTGGTATTTCTGTGAGAAAATGTGGTATTTCTGTGAGAAAATGTGGTATTTCTGGCTGAAAACTGCAATTCCTGGCAGAAAATGTCCTATTTTGGGGGAGAATCCTGGTATTTCTGGTAGGAAACGTTGTGTTTTGGGTGTGAAAACCGGTATTTCTGGGAGATATTGCCATATTGTTGGGGAGACAACTGGTATTTTTGGTGAGA
>NW_011178165.1:0-564 GCF_000146605.3 Meleagris gallopavo
TTTCACTTGCTTCTTTTCTCGCAGGCCCGAACTGAATGGTACCCCTGGCTTCATCTGCTGGTCGCGGGGTCTTCGAGTTGGGACGTCCGTTGGGGACGTTCGGACTAGGGGACGCCGTAGTCCGTGGAGCGTGGTCGATTCCGTTGGAAGGCTATACTCGGTCTCGACAGTACGAACCCACGACTGCTCGCTCCGTTACCCGGAGGTAAACCGTCCGTTACCGGTACCCTAACCGTAAGGTTCCGGGGACCCGGGGCCCGGTCCCGTTACGGACCCGTTACCCCGGTCCGTTTTAACCCGGACGGGGTTTCCGGGACCGGTTTACGGGGGTACCGGGTTTACCCGGGGGGTTACCGGTTTACCCCCCGGTTTTAAAAAAGGGGGTAACCCGGGGTTTACCCCCGGGGTTTTTACCCGGGGGACCCCCCCGGGTTTTTCGGGGGGTTTTACCCCCCCCCGGGGGGGGGTTCCGGGGGGTCCCCCCGGGGTTTGGGTACCCGGGTTACCGGGGGTTTTACCCGGGGTTTTAAAACGGGGGGTAACCGGGTTTTACCGGGTACCGGT
>NW_011178166.1:0-303 GCF_000146605.3 Meleagris gallopavo
AGCGTTTACCCATTCCAGAGCCCGGCACAATAGGGTTCCCCCAGAGCTCTGAATTGCGCTTCATGGTGCCCAGAAGGCTGCCTATCCTCTTTGTTCTGTGTCTTGCTTGTCTCTGGTCTTGCACTGTTTTCACTATTACATTCTCTTGTCCTCCGATTTTTGTGTTCCTTGCCCCATTCTGTTGGACTAATGACCCCTTGGCTTTGTGTTGCCACATTCATGTCGGCATTCAGTTTTGGCGTTCCCTGCCATATTGTCTGGGCCGTCATCCTTGGCATTTCCTTCCATGTTCTCTTGGCCCCT
>NW_011178167.1:0-305 GCF_000146605.3 Meleagris gallopavo
CCCGATACCAACAATAACCGAAGAACAAACCAAAGCCAGGAAAGACGAGCAAAAGAAAAGAAAGCGTAAGTAATAAAAAGCCAAGGAGAGCAAAGCAGAATCACTTGAAATCCTCACAAACAGAGGGGAATACGCTCAGGAAAGGAAAAAGCAGTTCCAAGAATAGAAACAAAAGGGAAAATAAAACAACCCTGGAAAAAAACCCAATGCATTGCAATGCAGAAGGAGCAGGAAACCAAGGCAGAAACCACAGAAAAACAACATGGAAAACAACCCGAGGAAACCAACATCAACCCATGCAGCAG
>NW_011178168.1:0-330 GCF_000146605.3 Meleagris gallopavo
AGATGTTCAAGTGTGAAATCCCATGACACTGCGGGTCCCCTTGCTTTTAAGATCTTTCCTAAACCTCTCCATATTCCCTGCCAGTCAGCACTCTCTGGTTCTGGAGGAGACTCCTTCCCTTTGTAAAGGAATATAATCACAATCCAGGAAAACAATAGCGCGCCCATGAGTATTAATTCAGAATTCGAAAACCGTCTGACAAACCGATAAGGAAGCCTGGAGACTGGTCTGAACGTTGTGCTGTTTGTAAAATTAGCCATTCCATCTGGGATGTGAATGTCAAAATTCAGACCATACCACATTCGTATAACTTCGTATAATGTATGCTAT
>NW_011178169.1:0-342 GCF_000146605.3 Meleagris gallopavo
CCAGAAATATGACGTTTTCTCCGAGAAATAGTAGCTTTCTCGCAAAATATGATATTCTGCCCCAGAAATTCCAGTTTTATCACCGAAGACTCTACGTTTTTCACCAGAAATACCTATTCTATCCCCAAACATGACATTTTCTCCAGAAATACCAGATTTCTTCCCTTAAATATGACACCTTTTCCAAGAAATAGTAGATTTTTCCCCAAAAATATGATATTTTCTCCAAGAAATGCCAGTTTTATCGCAAATATATGACATTTTATACCGCAAATAGCCGCTTTCTCCTAGAAAGTAAGACATTTTCTGCCAGGAACTGCAGTTTCCTCCCACAAATACCAT
>NW_011178170.1:0-363 GCF_000146605.3 Meleagris gallopavo
TGAGGAAACAGACCAGGAAGAGGGGGGGGCTGTTCCCAGAAGGGGCCGAGCAGAAGCCAAGGATGTAAGGGACTCCCTCAGTACCAATGAGGGGGGGTGGGGGGGTGGGGAATCAGGTCAAGATTCCCCCTGGGGCAGCTGCCATTTCCCCCCATCCTGCTGCCAAACCCAGAGCTTTCCACGCTGTGCAGTTGGGAAGTGAGCGTAAAGCTCTCAGCCAAAGCAGAGCCTCCCCCCAAAAGCCCCGCAGTCCCGCAGCCCCCACCACCCCGCCTTTGGCACGCAGGGCCGAGGCGCAGTGATTTATGGCCACGCAGTGATTTATGGCCACGCAGTGATTTATGGCCACGTGTTCCTCCCTTT
>NW_011178171.1:0-358 GCF_000146605.3 Meleagris gallopavo
AGTGCAGAGCGTCCAGCTCCTTCGAAGCGTCCGTCCGCTCACACGTACAACCAGCCTGGCTGAGTAAACTACGCTGAGCTGAAATAGAACAGAAATCAGAAGAAAATAATTGCATCTTAGTAATTGCATCTGGGACTAAGAGTGGATCCAGCTGTGCTGAGGAACCTTACCTCTGTGGTTGGAAGAGTTCAGACAGCCATGGGGTTCGCTCTGATCCTCGCGACACAGCAGGAGAGCTGTGTGCTGTAGGTGTGTGTAACCTGTCCTCTAGGTGGAAAACAACCAAGGGCATCCAGCCATGTCCAGTCTTGTTAAGTCACTGTTACATCTACTACAGCATATCTATGCTCATCAAAAA
>NW_011178172.1:0-351 GCF_000146605.3 Meleagris gallopavo
GACAAGTACCTTCCCTTTTCTCTCAAAAATACTGCTAGACACTCCTCAACAGGACATTTCCTCCCATCTACACCCCGTTTTCTCCCCCAAAGGACCCCCTTTTTCACACCAAAAATACCACACTTGCCCTCCAAGAGAAGTCAGTCTTTCCCACAATTGTCCACTTTTCTCCCACGTACTTGTCATTTTCTCCCAGAAAAACCACATTTCACTTGGAAATTGGGCCTGTGCTTCCAAAAAGATGATATTTTCTCCCAGGCATACCTGTTTTCTTCAAACTACCGCACGTTTTCTCCCAAGAAGACTAGATGACAAGCCAAATTGGACACTTGCAACCAAGAGTAGGACATC
>NW_011178173.1:0-372 GCF_000146605.3 Meleagris gallopavo
TTGTTTCTTGGCAGGCCACAGCTCTGCTTTTGTTTCTCTTCTTCCAAGTCCTTGCACTTTCTTCCAGCCAGCGTCTTGGAGAAGACTGGATGTCAACTGCGGGGAAAGGTGTTTCCCTGAGCTGGGACCTGCTGTTCCAGGATGCACTCCGGCCTGGAGAGGAGCTCCCTCAGAACAGACTTCTTTCACTGCTTTCATACAGATCTTGCCATTTGGCTGAGAACCCCTCTCTGTTGTAATCAAGAAAGGAGAAGCAACAAGATTTGAAGAGAGTCTAACACTACTTTCAGTCTGCAAAATGGGCCACAATACTAGGAAATTTGTGTGTTCATGGCAACGGATCTTAGGTGAACTGTGGGTTCACATTTCAAA
>NW_011178174.1:0-333 GCF_000146605.3 Meleagris gallopavo
TCCAGGGAGGCCTTGATTCCCACCTGAACACATGCTGTGGAAGCCCAGCAAATGCAGCACCAGAGCTAATCCAGGGCAAAGCGTATATTGGCTCAGAGGTATGAAGGCCAGTGTTTGTTGTTTGTTTGACACCTCTCCCCTCTTTCCCTCCCCACAGGGCGTTGAAAGGCAGCGGAGCTCAGGTACCTCACTTGGTTTCCCTCCTGAATTCTGCTGGGTTGCCTTGCTCAGTAGCTCTCAGAAGCTGTCAGTGGCCACAGACTGAAAATGCAATTGGCCACAGCTCACACAGCTGGCTGGTTTGTCTGTGGCTAATCCTTCTCTGTCTCCACC
>NW_011178175.1:0-328 GCF_000146605.3 Meleagris gallopavo
GGAAGCTCCACTTTCTAGGACAAAATGACCTATTTTCGGAGGGAAGACTGGTATTTCTGTGAGAAAATGTGGTATTTCTGGCCGAAAACTGCAATTCCTGGCAGAAAATGTCCTATTTTGGGGGAGAATCCTGGTATTTCTGGTAGGAAACGTTGTGTTTTGGGTGAGAAAGCTGGTATTTCTGGGAGATATTGCCATATTGTTGGGGAGACAACTGGCATTTTTGGTGAGAAAATGTAATATTTCAGGAAGAAAGGTGCAATTCCTGGGAGAAAACGTCATGTTGGGGGAGAAAACTGCCATTTCTGAGAGAAAATGGCCTACTTGC
>NW_011178176.1:0-307 GCF_000146605.3 Meleagris gallopavo
ATCTCTTCCAGGACCTACTTGGAGCTATCCCGTGGGCTCGGGTGTTAGAAGGTAAGGGGCCTCTGAGAGCTGGTCAGCATTTAAACAGCTCTTCTTCCAAGCTCAGGATCGGTGCGTCCCTGTGAGCGAGAAATCGGGAAAAGGTGGCAGGAAACCTGTGTGGATGAGCAAGGAGCTCATGTGCAAGTTCAAAGGAAGAAGGTCCATGAAATAGTGGAAAAAGGGTCTGACCACTTGGGAAGAATATAGGAATGTAGTCAGGGCCTGCAGGGATGCAACGAGAAAGGCTAAAGCCCGCCTGGAATTG
>NW_011178177.1:0-314 GCF_000146605.3 Meleagris gallopavo
TCTTCCTTCTTGCCCTTTTTGAAGACCGGAGTGACACTGGCTATCCTCCAGTCTTCAGGGACCTCCCCTGTTGTCCAAGACCTCTCAAAAATGATGGAGAGCGGTTCGGCAATGACCTCCGCCAGCTCTCTCAGCACACGTGGATGCACCCCATCAGGTCCCATGGACTTGTGGACCTTAGTATTGCCTAGACACTCACGCACGTCCTCTTTCCTGACTAAAGGGAAGTCTCCCATTCCCCAGACCCTCTCACTAACCTCCAGGGTGTGGGATTCCCTGCCGGGAGAGCCTTTTCACTGAAGATGGAAGTAAGA
>NW_011178178.1:0-368 GCF_000146605.3 Meleagris gallopavo
CGCCTTTTTGAGTTAAGCTTAAGGGCTTGACTTGAGAAAGCGATCTTGGGCCTGGGCCTCACATCCCTGTCGTTCTGCCTATGATTGCAGTTTGTTTCTTCTGGCATCGGCTCTGCAGGTTGCATCGGAACTAGTTCCCATGCCTGGGCTGGGCAAGAGCTCAAACAATCAAGCTAACATAAAAAAAACCCAGCAAAGCGGCCTTCTGTGACAATCGTTGAGGGTGAGCACAGGAAGCTTGAGATGGCGTTTCAGATAAGGAGCGATTTCACCTAAGATTGCTCTCTGTCTCAGCCTTCCTTGCCTTGGGTTATGATGGAGTGTGGTCCCTCGGTTTATTTTTCCTTTCCTTTCAGTGTGCTGTTAGT
>NW_011178179.1:0-324 GCF_000146605.3 Meleagris gallopavo
TTCTGGTGAAAAACGTAGAGTCTTCGGTGATAAAACTGGAATTTCTGGAGCAAAAATATCATATTTTGGGAGAAAGCTACTATTTCTCGGAGAAAACGTCATATTTCTGGTTGAAAAACGGGAGTGATGGGAGAAAACGTCCTATTTCTGGTTGAAAAATGGTATTTGTGGAAGGAAACTGCAGTTCCTGGCAGAAAACTGCATATTTTTGGGAGAAAGCGGCTATTTGCGGTATAAAATGTCGTATATTTGCGATAAAACTGGCATTTCTTGGAGAAAATATCATATTTTTGGGGAAAAATCTACTATTTCTTGGAAAAGTGT
>NW_011178180.1:0-442 GCF_000146605.3 Meleagris gallopavo
CTTTGCTTCGGTTCTCTGCCCTTCCCTGCATGGCCCTGCTCACTGGGTTGCTCGTCAGCCAGCCAGGTTGCTCTCTGCTGGGGCTGCCAGTGTCACCATCCCCACTGCCATTGGTAGGTGTGGTGCCAGCACCTGCTGTGTGACCACGTAACGTTAAACCAGGTAGAAATGCTGGGAAGCGCTGGGGCAAGGGAGGGAGCTGCCAGAGTCCTGTAGGACTCGGAGCAGGTCTTGTGTGGGGCTGACTTATCTTTTTTGAAGAGTGTGTCCTCCATTCTGTAGGGTTCAGAACTGTTGTTTCCCTTGGTCTGCTACAGCAGTGTCTCAACATGCACCTGCAAGGTAGAGAGGAAGAAACAAAGAAGCAACCGCAACCTTTGCTTCGGTTCTCTGCCCTTCCCTGCATGGCCCTGCTCACTGGGTTGCTCGTCAGCCAGCCAGG
>NW_011178181.1:0-458 GCF_000146605.3 Meleagris gallopavo
TTCTTTCCATTGTTAAGCACTGGTGAGCTTTGTTCTCTCTTTACTTTGCTAGGATTCTTTGCTTGCCATGCTAGTGTATTGAATTCATTGGCTTTCCTCTTGTATTTCTCATCCTCGCTTTGCTTTGCTTCGTTTTCATTCCTTGTTTTGTTTTGTCTTTTTTTTATTTTATTTTTTTCTGTAGTGAGGCTTTTTTGTTTGCTTTGCATTGTCTTTGTTTCCTATTTGTGTATTCTTTGTCTTTCCTGCTCCTTTCTTTGTGTGATCTTGTTCCTTGCTGCAAGCATTCCTTTCCTGTTCAGAGTATGTTGGCTTTGCTTTCAGTTGCTCCTTTGCTTTCCATTCTTTGCCTTGCCTTGCTTTGCCTCCCTTGTCTCCTTGCCCATGCCATTCCTCTGACCTTGCCTTCACTTACCTGATGCTGTCTCTGTGCCTTGACTGTTGTGTTTTTTCCTTTC
>NW_011178182.1:0-348 GCF_000146605.3 Meleagris gallopavo
CCCTTTTCAACTGTATCCCATCTTTTCATCACAGGCTTCAAGCCGTCTTTGAAGCGATACCTTTCTTTCACGGCTATTAGCACTCGTTCCCAAAGGGAGGCAGACTCATCCAAACATCGACCAATTCCTCGATCAATAGCTGGGTCTCTGGCAATGGCTCCTAGTTGGCGAGCTTCATTACCATCTAGAAACAAGCTATTGGCCCCGCGGTCCCCACAACGAACCAACCAGGAAACAATAGTTTCATTCGGGCCCCGTGTGAACTCCTTTCTTGAACCTTGGATTTCAGTCATCTTCAGGGGCCGACGAGTAGTAATAAGGATGTCCTCATCATCAGTCTCTTCTGCA
>NW_011178183.1:0-334 GCF_000146605.3 Meleagris gallopavo
AAAGATGCTTAAATATTGTATACAGATATGACCTAGAGAGCCAATACAGGGAAAATAAATATTCTGGCCAGAATATGGATCTGACAAAGGTTGGGTGTGTCAGATTCTGAATTCGTATGTAAAGAATAAAACCCCCTTTTCAAAGGAGGAATCAGACTACGCTGCTTGCTGGATTCAAGAAGCCAGTCTGTTATTAGTGAGAAAAGGTCCGGACCAAAAAGGGAGGAAATAAGAAAGAGAACCAGAAAGATCATAAATGGGATCCCTTAGACAACTTCCCCCCCCTTCAATTTCAAAAGCACTGCAAGTGGCAGTGATCTCTCCAGAGTAAGAG
>NW_011178184.1:0-362 GCF_000146605.3 Meleagris gallopavo
AGTCTTCAGGGACCTCCCCTGTTATCCAAGACCTCTCAAAAATGATGGAGAGCGGTTCGGCAATGACCTCCGCCAGCTCCCTCAGCACACATGGATGCACCCCATCAGGTCCCATGGACTTGTGGACCTTAGTACTGCCTAGGCGCTCACACACATCCTCTTTCCTGACTAAAGGAAAGTCTCCCATTCCCAGACCCTCTCCCTAACCTCCAAGGTGTGGGAAACCTGAGGGAGAGCCTTTTCACTGAAGACAGAAGTAAAGAAGGCATTCAGTATCTCTGCCTTCTCAGCATCCCCCGTTACCAGAACCTCCCCCTCACTTAGTAAGGGGCCCACATTCTCTCTAGTTTTCCTTTTGCTGT
>NW_011178185.1:0-411 GCF_000146605.3 Meleagris gallopavo
AGAAATACCACATTTCACTTGGAAATTGGGCCTGTGCTTCCAAAAAGATGATATTTTCTCCCAGGCATACCTGTTTTCTTCAAACTACCGCACGATTTCTCCCAAAAAGACTAGATGACAAGACCAAATTGGACACTTGCAACCAAGAATAGGACATCTTCTCCCACAAATACCACTTGTCTCTCAAGGATAGGACATTTTCCCTAAATGCTATGGCAGTTCTGCTAAGAAAAACTCCTTTCCTTCCCTAAATGGGGCATATGCACCCACAAAGACCACGACTCCGAGAAATTCCTCCCAGTTCCTCCCAATTACACTCCATTACATTCCTCATCATGACACTTACTCCCAGACTTTTGGCATTTTACTGCGGAAAGACCATTTCGATCCAGAATATATGCCATTGGCCCT
>NW_011178186.1:0-303 GCF_000146605.3 Meleagris gallopavo
AGTTTTCTCCCAAAAATATGCCATTTTTCTGCCAGGAACTGCAGTTTCCTCCCACAAATACCATTTTTTCAACCAGAAACAGGACATTTTCTCCCAGAAATACCAGCTTTCTCCCAGAAATAGGACGTTTTGTACCAGAAATGCCAGTTTTCTCACCAAAAACTCAGCGTTTCCTACCAGAAATCCAGTTTCGCCCGCAAGTAGGCCATTTCTCTCAGAAATGGCAGTTTTCTCCCCCAACATGACGTTTTCTCCCAGGAATTGCACCTTTCTTCCTGAAATATTACATTTTCTCACCAAAAA
>NW_011178187.1:0-334 GCF_000146605.3 Meleagris gallopavo
CGGTAGTAGCGACGGGCGGTGTGTACAAAGGGCAGGGACTTAATCAGCGCGAGCTTATGACCCGCACTTACTGGGAATTCCTCGTTCATGGGGAATAATTGCAATCCCCGATCCCCATCACGAATGGGGTTCAACGGGTTACCCGCGCCTGCCGGCGTAGGGTAGACACAAGCTGAGCCAGTCAGTGTAGCGCGCGTGCAGCCCCGGACATCTAAGGGCATCACAGACCTGTTATTGCTCAATCTCGGGTGGCTGAACGCCACTTGTCCCTCTAAGAAGTTGGACGCCGACCGCTCGGGGTCGCGTAACTAGTTAGCATGCCAGAGTCTCGTTC
>NW_011178188.1:0-434 GCF_000146605.3 Meleagris gallopavo
AATCAGAAGAGACGCAGAACATAATTTAAAACACAACAAGGATGCACACAATGCCCTTAAAAAACACCCACCGCATGGATGCAATTAGCACATAGCCCTATTAATTACAGCCATCCAGCTTCAGATCCTCCCGAAAAGCAGAGCTCACAGCTCTGAAATCAAGCAGGAATCACTCACCCCATTCTAAGGGCTCACCCCACACCCCAAGGAAGCAGTCTCCAGATTCAGATGCTGCTCTTACACCTAGCAGCCCTTCAGTGCACTTGCCATCCCCAAAAGACAAGATCACAGCCCTGAAAGAAAAAAAGAAACCACTTCCCCCATTCCAAGGACCAATACTCCCCCACACTCTCAAGTGAAGGAAGCAGCTTCCAGCTCCAAATACCTACCAGCCCTTAAGGACGCTCAGGGTTCCCTAGCTAAAAACAGAGAGA
>NW_011178189.1:0-376 GCF_000146605.3 Meleagris gallopavo
GTCATGGTATTGAGTGGATTTACCATATCCTACCATGCACCGGCCTCAGGTAAGATTGAACGATACAATGGGTTGTTAAAAACTATGCTGAAAGCAATGGGAGGCGGTACATTTAAGCACTGGGAGAAGCATTTGGCAGAAGCCACCTGGTTAGTCAATACCATAGGATCTATCAATCGTGGTGGTCCAACCCAGTCCAGCTCCCTACATACCGTAGAGGGAGATAAAGTCCCTGTTGTACATGTAAAGAATATGTTGGGAAAGGCAGTTTGGGTTATTCCAGCCTCTGAGAAGGACAAACCTCTTCGTGGAACTGTTTTTTGCCCTACGGGTACCTGGGTCCACTTGGTGGGTGATGCAGGAAACGGGGATGTTC
>NW_011178190.1:0-324 GCF_000146605.3 Meleagris gallopavo
AAAAGGTGACAGCACACCTCTTAGGAAGGATACAAAGTGTGACGCGGGGAACTACCAGCATGTCAGTCTCACCTCTGTGCTGGTCACGGATCATGGAGCAGATCATCCCGCAAGTGACTCTCAAGCACACATTCCAGTGCGTCACCACCCTGGGCGTGAAAAGCTGCCTCCTAATAACCAACCTAAACCTCCCCTGTCTCACTTCAAAACCATTTCCCCTTGTCCTATCGCTATCCACCCTCCTAAACAGCCGTTGCCCCCTCCTGCTTATGCGCTCCCTTTGAGTCTTGGAAGGCTGTCATGAGCTATCTCCAGAGCTTTCTC
>NW_011178191.1:0-351 GCF_000146605.3 Meleagris gallopavo
GTGGCCCTTCTCTGGACCTGCTCCAAAAGCTCCACATCATTCCTGTGCTGGAGCCCCAGGCCTGGACGCAGTGCTGCACATGGGGCCGCACACCAGAGCCGCGTCGAGGGGGACAATCACCTCCCTCTCCCTGCTGGTCGCTCCTCTTTGAATGCAGCCCAGGATACAGTTGGCCTTCTGGGCTGCAAGTGCACACTACTGGCTTATGTCCAGCTCTTTGTCCACCAGGATCCCCGAGTCCTCCGCAGGGCTGCTCCCAAGGGCTTCTACGCCCAGTTTGTACAAGCATCTGGCTTTCCCCTTCATCAGGGACATCAACAGTGGGGTTGAGTGCACCCTAAGGACACCAAG
>NW_011178192.1:0-340 GCF_000146605.3 Meleagris gallopavo
AGCTCTATAACATGACAAATGAGCTGAACTGGAACTACAAGGAATAATGACATCAGAGAAGGACAACTGTGGGAAATTCTTTCTTTTCTAAAGCCTAATAACATTTAACCTTCTACTAAACTGTTCAAAAACTTTGTGATGTGTAGCTAACATTGCAATGCCCTTCACCACTCCATGCCCTTCCTCCATCAGATCTGGTTTAACACTCTGGTAATCAATCCAGCCAGCTTGCTCCCCAGAACACTTTGGCCCCACATGCTTGCTTGCGTTCCATCTCATGCCCACACACCTGTTCTCTCAAATGCGTGCCCAAGATCAAGGTACACAAAACCTCGATCCC
>NW_011178193.1:0-340 GCF_000146605.3 Meleagris gallopavo
ATAAATGAGTTTGAGAGTTATTACAGTAGAATAATTTATGTCTCTAAAAGACAAGTAGTTTCAGAAGTACAAGGGAGAATCCAGCTGTTCACTAGTCTTTATAGTGATGATAAGCAGGTTTCCAGAATGGTAGGGGAATAGAAGGCTAGGAAGAACAAGAAGTACACTTTTGTTACTGTCTCTTTTTGTGTGAGTCAGCACTCTGTTGTCGTTTTCATTCTCCACAGATACCAAGCAGACAGGACCCGAAGCAATGAAAAGAGCTGCCAGCTACGGCACTAGGTATGGAATGTTATCTGTACCCATTAATACTCATCACTAGTATTCTAAATATTAATCA
>NW_011178194.1:0-388 GCF_000146605.3 Meleagris gallopavo
ACTTCACCTCAGATATCAGTATGCTATCCTGAAAGTCTCCAGCTCTCTCAACTTCACTATACCAATATATCAGTCCAACCACTTTGGATTTACTAACGCTTCCCAAATGAACAGACTTTGAGTAAGTAGGCTGGTACAAATTCAATTTCTTCAGCTGAGTAAAAGAGACTAGCCTCTCAGCACAAAAAATGTTACTCACAATTCGAGGACATCTCATTCTGCTAACAGTTTTTTTCCCCAACTTGATCAGCTTTTGTATCAAGAATCACTGAATTGCTTACAAATCTTGACTCACTCTCGTTCTCAAAGCAATGCATTACTATTTCTGGTTCATTCACCCTTCCAGTATCCGTCAGGCACAAGGTGCTGCATAACGTGTGTTAAAGTT
>NW_011178195.1:0-347 GCF_000146605.3 Meleagris gallopavo
TTTTTGGTAGAAAAATGTAATATGTCAGGAGGAAAGGTGCAAGTTCCTGGGAGAAAACGTCATTTTGGGGGAGAAAACTGCCGTTTCGGAGGGAAAATGGCCTACTTCCGGGCGTAAACTGGTATTTCTGGTAGGAAACGCTGAGTTTTTGGTGAGAAAGCTGGTATTTCTGGCAGAAGACATCATATTCCTGGGGAGAAATCTGGTATTTCTGGGAGAAAAATGTACCTGTTTCTGGTTGAAACATGGTACTTGTGGGAGGAAACTGCAGTTCCTGGCGGAAAAATGGCATGTTTTTGGGAGAAAACCGGTATTTGTGGTGGAAAATGTTGTATTTTTGTGATAAA
>NW_011178196.1:0-408 GCF_000146605.3 Meleagris gallopavo
AAGTACGTGGGAGAAAAGTGGGCAATAGTGGGAAAGACTGACTTCTCTTGGGAAGGGCAAGTGTGGATTTTTTTGGGTAGGTGAAAAAAGGGGGGTCCTTTGGGGAGAAAACGGGGTGTAGATGGGAGGAAATGTCCTGTTGAGGAGTGTCCAGCAGTATTTTTGAGAGAAAAGGGAAGGTACTTGTCAGAAAAGTGCTCTTTCTGGGAGAGAGTAGCATAGTTGCTTGGAAAATGCCACGCATTTTTGAGAAAGCTGCTTTGTTTCCGGGAGGAAATAGCATTCTTTGGGGAGAAGATGTCCTCTTTTGGATGGAAAAGTAGTAGTTGTGGGAGAAGCTGTCCAATGTTTGGGCCCAAGGTAGCATTACTGGGAGGTAATGTCATTGTATTGGAGAAGGGTGGTATT
>NW_011178197.1:0-302 GCF_000146605.3 Meleagris gallopavo
CCCTATTAATTACAGCCATCCAGCTTGAGATCCTCCAGAAAAGCAGAGCTCACAGCTCTGAAATCAAGCAGGAATCACTCATCCCATTCTAAGGGCTCACCCCACACCCCAAAGGAAGCAGTCTCCAGATTCAGATGCTGCTCTTACACCTAGCAGCCCTTCAGTGCACTTGAGATCCCCCAAAAAGACAAGATCACAGCCCTGAAAGAAAAAAAGAAACCACTTACCCCATTCCAAGGACCAATACTCCCCCACACTCTCAAGTGAAGGAAGCAGCTTCCAGGTCCAAATACCTACCAGCC
>NW_011178198.1:0-326 GCF_000146605.3 Meleagris gallopavo
TGAAGGCTTACCCTTCTGCACGAGCTTTTAGGGCCGCGATTTCAGATTACATTCAAAGCTGAGCTGTTACCAGATTGCTTCAGTGTTAAGGTTGAAGGAAAACCCTTTAGCTGAAAGGTCACTGCTTTGGTTAGAGTTTAGGGTGAAGACTTACCATACTGGGTTAGGATGAAAGGCTTCCCTTTTGTGATAAGAGCTAATGGTTCCCACATTGGATTAGAGTAAAGCATTCCCACATGGAGGAAGGGTTAAGGGCTACCCTCTTGTTTTAGTATTAAGGCTTCCCTGTTCTGATTAGGGTTAAGGCTTTCCCAGTTATGTTCACA
>NW_011178199.1:0-315 GCF_000146605.3 Meleagris gallopavo
TTTCTGGGAGAAAATGTCATGTTTGGGGATAAAATAGGTATTTCTGGTGAAAACGTAGAGTCTTCGGTGATAAAACTGGAATTTCTGGGGCAGAATATCATATTTTGGGAGAAAACCCGTATTTCTTGAAGAAAATGTCATGTTTTGGGGGCAAAAGCTGATATTTCTGGGAGAAAACGTCATATTTCTTGTAGAAAAATGGTATTGTGGAAGAACTGCAGTTCCTGGTAGAAAACCGCATATTTTTGGGAGAAAGCTACTATTTCTCGGTAGAAAACGTCATTATTTCTGGTTGAAAAACGGTATTGATGGGAG
>NW_011178200.1:0-342 GCF_000146605.3 Meleagris gallopavo
GGAAAAAATATAAGCCAAGTTTCGTTATATGCTCAGAGAAATGGTAACGTGGAGAGCTAAGATTTAAGCCCAGCAGCAGTACCAAGAACGAGCTGATGTACAATGACCATAAATTAACCTTGGAGTGTAAAAGAGGATCCCTTAAGCGAAAGGGGAAAAGTAGTAAGACCAGCCTCCTAGGCACAGCATAGCAACCCATTTAAAGTCTGACTCACACGTATGACTGTGTGCAACCTGTCTGCCTGCAAAATGAGTAATCAGAACTCAGAGAAGCAAAGCACATATTCTGACCCTGTGCGTGGGTACTTCCATAAGCTTGGCACACACGTACTTCTTAATCCC
>NW_011178201.1:0-467 GCF_000146605.3 Meleagris gallopavo
CCACCTCCTGCACCATATTTCGTAGATTCTGCTTTTTTCCTCCTCGTCCTCATTTTGTAATCAATGCTTTTTTCCTTTCTCGACCTTCTCCTCCACATCCACCTGCACCTTACCCTCCTTATTTTGTTTTCACAGCTTTTTACCTGCTCTTCATCTTCTTGCATTTGTTCCTTTTCCTCCACAGATTGTACTTGGAGCTTTTATTCTCCTCCACCTCCTCCTCCACCTCCACCTCCTCCTCCACCTCCTCCTCCACCTCCTCCACCACCTCCACCTGGACCTCCTGCGCCTCATTTCTTGGTTTCTGTTTCATTGCTCTATCTCCTTTTCATTTCAGTTTCGCTGGTTTTTTTTCCGCCTCCTCCTCCTCCTCCTCCATCTCCATCTCCACCTACTACACCATATTTTGTAGATTCTGCTTTTTTCCTCCTCGTCCTCATTTTGTAATCAATGCTTTTTTCCTTTCT
>NW_011178202.1:0-308 GCF_000146605.3 Meleagris gallopavo
TCTGCTGGTTTTGCCCCGTTTCCGTGTTGGTCTTGCCAACGAGTGGCCTTTCAGCCCAAGCATAACTGCTAGCGCCAGGCCGTGAGCATCCCCTTGCTCTGCAAGGACTGCAAAGGCACAAAGGAGGGGAAGCAGCGCGGGAGGAAGAGAGGTGTCCCTGCATTCGGCCCCTCGAGCTCGCCTCTCTTCCCTGATGGCTTTCTCAGCCTTGGGCTGTGCTGAGGGTTGCTGTTTGCCCCGGGAAGCCCAGCTGCGCGCGGGCAGCCGTGGCCTGCACATCAGCCTCCCGTTGAGGCACGAGGAGTTGA
>NW_011178203.1:0-322 GCF_000146605.3 Meleagris gallopavo
TTTCATACAACTTTAAGCTCCCCTAAAAGCTCTCAACGCCTCTAAATCCCCCTTTGAAGCCCCCCAGAAGCTCCCAAGACCCCCCCTAAGCCCCCCCAAAAGCCCCACTGCCCCCATTAACTCCCAAAAAGTCTTCAAACGACGCTTTGACCACCACAAAAGTCTCCTGAAGTTCCTTCTAACCCCCAAAGACTTTTAATGCCCTTCTTGCCCCCAACCCAAAAGGTCCCACAACCCCTTCCAGCCCCCCCAACCCAAAGCACCCAAAACCCTTTTGAACCCCCCCCCACAAAATTTATCCTGAAGTTCCTTTTAACTCCCC
>NW_011178204.1:0-377 GCF_000146605.3 Meleagris gallopavo
AGAGAATGTAATAGTGAAAACAGTGCAAGACCAGAGACAAGCAAGACACAGAACAAAGAGGATAGGCAGCCTTCTGGGCACCATGAAGCGCAATTCAGAGCGTCTGGGGGAACCCTATTGTGCCGGGCTCTGGAATGGGTAAACGGTGGCAGGTGTGCATTGCCCTTACCTGCTGGGCAGACAATGACCAGTCAGCAAAGTGAGGTTCCGGGGCATGCTGGGAAATGCACATTCCACTTCCTTGCTGTTTCCACAGAGACCAACACATCTCTCCGTGCACTTGTTACGGCACTTGGGAGCACCGCAGCTCTGCTGCCACCTGTTGGACACAATACAGTCATGAAGGCACTGCCCTGCATCCGGGCCTCTTGCACAAA
>NW_011178205.1:0-304 GCF_000146605.3 Meleagris gallopavo
GCTCCCAAAAGACTCCACATCATTCCTGTGCTGGAGCCCCAGGCCTGGACGCAGTGCTGCACATGGGGCCGCACACAAGAGCCGAGTCAAGGGGGACAATCACCTCCCTCTCCCTGCTGGTTGCTCCTCTTTTAATGCAGCCCAGGATCTAGTTGGCCTTCTGGGCTGCAAGTGCACACTACTGGGTTTTATGTCCAGCTCTTTGTCCACCAGGATCCCCGAGTCCTCCGCAGGGCTGCTCCCAAGGGCTTCTACGCCCAGTTGGTACAAGCATCTGGGTTTCCCCTTCATCAGGGACATCAAC
>NW_011178206.1:0-358 GCF_000146605.3 Meleagris gallopavo
GCTGGCCCTTTCAAGGTGAGCCTGGCTCAGACTCTGAGCAACTTGATCTAGCTGTGGATGGTCAGCATGGGGGGAGTCGGATCACATCGCAAACCTACCTGCGTACAAGCAGCGCACCAACATGGGGGGTGCATGATGTTCATTACCTGCTGGACACATCTCACACCACTGATTGGAGAAGCCCAGGCAATCCTTCAACTCCATCAGGCTGCAAAAATGAAAATCAGAAGAGACGCAGAACATCATTTAAAAACACAAACGAGGATGCACACAAATGACCCTTAAAAAAAACACCCAACCGCATGGATGCAATTAGCACATAGCCCTATGAATTACAGCCATCCAGCTTGAGATCCTC
>NW_011178207.1:0-319 GCF_000146605.3 Meleagris gallopavo
GGAAATGGACATAAGCTGCAGCATAGGAAGTTTCGCACGAATGTGCGTAAGAACTTCTTCACTGTGAGGGTGACGGAGCACTGGAACAGGCTGCCCAGGGAGGTTGTGGAGTCTACCTTCTCTGGAAGATATTCAAGTCTCACCTGGACACCTACCTGTGCGACCTGGTGTAGGGAACCTGCTTTGGCAGGGGTGTTGGTCTCGATGATCTCTAGAGGTCCCTTCCAACCCCTACAATTCTGTGATTCTGTGATTCTGTGATCTTTTCAGAGATTGTCTCTCAGGGAACTCAAAGCACCAACTAGAAGGATAAGGTTTT
>NW_011178208.1:0-364 GCF_000146605.3 Meleagris gallopavo
GCCAATGATGTAAGAGTAAGAGACGCTTTGGAATGCTTTTATGGCTGCACGGTGCCTCAGGAAGCAGTGACACCTGCCAGCTTAATCAAAGCTGTCCCTTAGGTGCTGTGCTGTACTGCTGTGGAGCCACAGTGCTCCACAACAGCTATAATGTGTCCTGATTAAAAAAAAAAAAGGGACAGGTGCCTGCATCAGATGTCTGTGGCTGTAGAGGCTCTTCCAGAAGAAGAAGAAGACAGCGGAACCTTATGCTCACACTGCACTACAAATGCTACAGGAGCAGAAACAAACCGGGCAGCTCTGGGGTTCCTCCCCGGGAAAGGCAAAACTGCACAGAGATGCACCAGCTGTGTTTGGCAGTGCC
>NW_011178209.1:0-354 GCF_000146605.3 Meleagris gallopavo
CGTCCCAAGGGAAACCTGGTAACAGACCTTTCAATACTAAGGAAAGAACAGGGAAACTAGGAGGTGAAATCTAAGGACGAATGGTCTTGTACAGTGAGGGTGCTGAGGCAGTGGCACAGGTTGCCAGAGACATGGTGGATGTGCTGGCCCTTTTCAAGGTGAGCCTGGCTCAGACTCTCGAGCAACTTGATCTAGCTGTGGATGGTCAGCATGGGGGAGTCGGATCACATCGCAAACCTACCTGCATACAAGCAGCGCAACAACATGGGGTGCATGACGTTCATTACCTGCTGGACAGATCTCACACCACTGATTGGAGGAGCCCAGGCAATCCTTCAACTCCATCTGGCTGAA
>NW_011178210.1:0-426 GCF_000146605.3 Meleagris gallopavo
CATTGGTATTGGAGAAGGGAGGTATTTCTTGGGGAGAATGTGTCTTTTTGGAAGCCGAACAGTGTACTTTGGGGGGAAAAAGCGGCCTTTCTGGGAGAAAGTGTCCTGTTTGGGGAGAAAGTGTCATAGGTGCGGAGTGTGGTGTAGCAGGATTAGGGGGGAATTGGGAGGTATTCCTAAGCGAACTGTCATTTCTGGGTGAAAGGTCTTATGTGGGGGGGAAAAAGGTGAGGGAATGTGTGAGAAAGCTGGTGTTTCTGGGAGTAAATGCCATCTTTTGGGGGCTAGAAATGGTCTTTCTGGTGGGATGTGCCACATCTTTGTGAGGCATTCGGTGTTTGTGAGGGCCAATGGCATATATTCTGGATCGAAATGGTCTTTCCGCAGTAAAATGCCAAAAGTCTGGGGGTAAGTGTCATGGTGAGG
>NW_011178211.1:0-380 GCF_000146605.3 Meleagris gallopavo
CAATGAAGGTAACAAATAGAGGGGCCCTGCCCCCAGCCAGGGGGGGGAAAGGGATAATAGAGTTTATTGGACTGTGTGGATTAGATGGCCTGGCACATCAGAATCACGGAAATATAAGGCCCTGGTGGATACTGGTACACAGTGCATTGTAATGCCCTTGAGTCACCAAGGGACAAAATCAATTTATATTCATGGGGTGACTGGAGGTTCCCAAGAGCTGACTATGTTGGAGGCCGAAATCAGCCTCACTGGGAAAGACTGGCAAAAGCACCCTATTGTGACTGGCCCAGGGGCTCCATGTATACTTGGTATTAATTACCTCAGAAGGAGATATTTTAAGGATCCCAAAGGGTATCGATGGGCCTTTGGAATAGCTGCTG
>NW_011178212.1:0-367 GCF_000146605.3 Meleagris gallopavo
GGGCAGGTAGGGAAGGTTTAAGGGGAGTTTAAGCAATACTTAATAGAATAAAAAAGAAAAAAATAGAAAGAAAAAAAAAAAAACAAAAGAAGAAAAGAAAGAAAAAAAAAAGAAAAAAAATAAGAAATTAAAAAAAAAAGAATGAAAAAGGAATTAAAAAAAAAGAATGAAAAAAAAGAGATCCCTTAGGCACAAACTCCTGAACGCGTCTGGGACTAAGAGTGGATCCAGCTGTGCTGAGGAACTTTACCTCTGTGGTTGGAAGAGTTCAGACAGCCATGGGGTTCGCTCTGATCCTCACGACACAGCAGGAGAGCTGTGTGCTGTAGGTGTGTGTAACCTGTCCTCTAGGTGGAAAACAACCAAG
>NW_011178213.1:0-417 GCF_000146605.3 Meleagris gallopavo
TGCCTGTGGCTGAGCACGAGTGAGTCCATGTGGCACAGCACACTGGCTGGAAGGTCGCTTTAAAGCTTATCTCAAAAGACAAGAAAGACTTAACCTAAGGCATCTTCTGTTCCGATCCAGGTATGGCTGTTCTGTCTGTTTACAGTAAAACTCTAGTTAGTGGTAGTTTTAACAACTAGACAGACTATCTACGAAAGAAGGAAAGAAGTAACCGTGACACAAAGAAATAGACAGGTACAGTTCACTTGTTTGTCTGGTACTACATTTGGAACGTCCCGTTTACGTTTGGTAGTAATCTACTTCTTACTTCTTAGTTGTACCGTAAAGTTACCCTTAGTTTTAAAACCGTTTTTTAAGGTAAAAAAGGGTTTAACTTTAACGTTAACTTACCGGTTACGTACGTTTAACCGTAAAACG
>NW_011178214.1:0-366 GCF_000146605.3 Meleagris gallopavo
GTTTCCTACCAGAAATACCAGTTTTTGCCCGCAAGTAGGCCATTTTCTCTCAGAAATGGCAGTTTTCTCCCCCAACATGACGTTTTCTCCCAGGAATTGCACCTTTCTTCCTGAAATATTACATTTTCTCACCAAAAATACCAGTTGTCTCCC
The DNA here is from genome assembly GCF_000146605.3 of Meleagris gallopavo. Classification (NCBI taxonomy): domain Eukaryota; kingdom Metazoa; phylum Chordata; class Aves; order Galliformes; family Phasianidae; genus Meleagris; species Meleagris gallopavo. The sequence continues at coordinate 154 of NW_011178214.1, forward strand.
CAACAATATGGCAATATCTCCCAGAAATACCAGTTTTCTCACCCAAAACACAACGTTTCCTACCAGAAATACCAGGATTCTCCCCCAAAATAGGACATTTTCTGCCAGGAATTGCAGCTTTCGGCCAGAAATACCACATTTTCTCACAGAAATACCAGTTTTCCCTCCGAACATAGGACATTTTCTCCAAGAAAGTAGAGATTTTCCCCCCAA
>NW_011178215.1:0-382 GCF_000146605.3 Meleagris gallopavo
ACTCTGCCCCCACACCTCAGATATTTACACACCTGGATCAGGTCCCCTCTCAGCCTTCCTTTCTCAAGGCTGAACAGACCCAGCTCACTCGGCCTTTCTCCATAGGGGCGATGCTCCAGGCCCTTCACCACCTTTGTGGCCCTCCGCTGGACTCCTTCCAAGAGATCCCTGTCTTTTTTGTACTGGGGAGCCCAGAACTGGACACAGCACTCCAGATGAGGCCTTACCAGGGCAGAGCAGAGGGGGAGGATCACCTCCTCGACCTGCTGGCCGCGCTCTTTTTAATGCACCCCAGAATGCCATTGGCCTTTTTGGCCACGAGGGCACACTGCTGGCTCATGTCCAACCTGTCGTCCACCAGGACGCCCAGGTCCCCTCTCTG
>NW_011178216.1:0-446 GCF_000146605.3 Meleagris gallopavo
TTTCTACCAAAAATACCAGCTGTCTCCCCAACAATATGGCAATATCTCCCAGAAATACCCGTTTTCTCACCCAAAACACAACGTTTCCTACCAGAAATACAAGGATTCTCCCCCAATAATGTGACATTTTCTGCCAGGAATTGCAGTTTTCTCCCAGAAATATCACATTTTCTCACAGAAATACCGGTTTTCCCTCCGAAAATAGGACATCTTCTCTCAGAAACGGCAGTTTCCCCCCCCAAAATACGCCTTTGTCACCCAGAAATTGCAATATTCTCCCAAGAAATATCACAATTTCTTCCAGAAAGAGCAGATTTCTCCATGAAATATGACATTTTGGAACAGAAATACCAGTTCTCTCACAACAAAATCAGCGTTTTCTACCAGAAATACCAGTTTTCTCCCGGAAATATGGCATTTAACTCTCAGAAATGGCAGTTTTCTCC
>NW_011178217.1:0-409 GCF_000146605.3 Meleagris gallopavo
AGAAAATGGCATATTTTTGGGAGAAAGCGGGTATTTGCGGTATAAAATGTCGTATATTTGCGATAAAACTGGCATTTCTTGGAGAAAATATCATATTTTTGGGGAAAAATCTACTATTTCTTGGAAAAGGTGTCATATTTAAGGGAAGAAATCTGGTATTTCTGGAGAAAATGTCATGTTTGGGGATAAAATAGGTATTTCTGGTGAAAAGCGTAGAGTCTTCGGTGATAAAACTGGAATTTCTGGGACAGAATATCATATTTTGTAAGAAAACCCGTATTTCTTGAAGAAAATGTCATGTTTTGGGGGCAAAATCTGATATTTCTGGGAGAAAACGTCATATTTCTTGAAGAAAAAATGGTATTTGTGGGAGGAAACTGCAGTTCCTGGCCGAAAATGGCATATTTTT
>NW_011178218.1:0-338 GCF_000146605.3 Meleagris gallopavo
GCCACCATTGATATTGCTAACGCCTTTTCTCCATTCCTTTGACCAAAGAATCTAGGCCACAGTTTGCTTTCACCTGGAGGGGCATTCAGTATACCTGGAATCGTTTGCCCCAGGGGTGGAAACATAACCCAACCATTTGCCATGGGTTGATCCAAGCTGCACTGGAACAGGGAGGTGCTCCTGAGCACTTACAGTATATTGATGACATCATCGTGTGGGGCAACACAGCAAAGGGAAGTTTTTGAGAAAAGGGAGAGCAAATAATCCAGAATCCTTCTGCGTGCTGGTTTCGCTATTAAGCGAAAGCAAAAGTGAAAAGGGCCTGCCCAGGAAAATTC
>NW_011178219.1:0-364 GCF_000146605.3 Meleagris gallopavo
ATATGCCATTTTCTGCCAGGAACTGCAGTTTCCTCCCACAAATACCATTTTTCAACCAGAAATAGGACGTTTTCTCCCATCAATACCGTTTTTCAACCAGAAATAGGACGTTTTCACCGAGAAATAGTAGCTTTCTCCCAAAATATGATATTCTGCCCCAGAAATTCCAGTTTTATCACCAAAGACTCTACGTTTTTCACCAGAAATACCTATTTTATCCCCAAACATGACATTTTCTCCAGAAATACCAGATTTCTTCCCCTTAAATATGACACCTTTTCCAAGAAATAGTAGATTTTTCCCCAAAAATATGATATTTTCTCCAAGAAATGCCAGTTTTATCGCAAATATACGACATTTTATA
>NW_011178220.1:0-351 GCF_000146605.3 Meleagris gallopavo
CTCATTTTTGTCCCATCTGAGTAAAGCAACAGACACTGACAGATTTCTTAGAGGTCAACCTGTAGAACAAGGGGAAATAAAGAAGAAAAGTATAATTTTATCTAAATTACTGCTAAATAAATCATTCAGGAAGTTTGATCAAAATGGACCAATACGGAAAATGGGAAGAGAGGAAGAAAGACAAGTTACCAAACTTATGAAGGTTACAATTAGACCAGAAAAAGTCAATTTACCTGACAACAGGGTGGTTTTAGACGTCACCAAACTGCCACGTTTACCATTTTACCCACTTGCATTATTGAGAGGAAAAGTTTAGGAAGGAACATTCTCAAGGACTTTTCATAAGTTCTC
>NW_011178221.1:0-343 GCF_000146605.3 Meleagris gallopavo
TTGGAGGGCTGGCTCTTGGCCTCAGTCGGTCTGTGAAGGACGTGGCTTTTGTTCCCATCCTCGATCTTGATGGGGCAGGTGGTTAGACCAAGCCGGGAGAGCCAGCTGGAGGGCTGGCACTTGGTCTCTAAGGGGATGCTGCTCCTCGGGAAGGAGCAGCTTTTTGTCCCAATTCCGGGCCCAGCTGAGACAGCTGGCAAAGTCAGGAATTGGAGACACGAAAGCAAGTAAGATCAGGAAGAGATTCAGGCTGACCTTCATCCTGTTCTCTCCCACGGACCACTCTCAACACACGAAGTGGCTGTCACCCAGAGCAGAGCTCCAGCAGTGACCACCAGGACGG
>NW_011178222.1:0-358 GCF_000146605.3 Meleagris gallopavo
CCAGGCATACCTGTTTTCTTCAAACTACCGCACGTTTTCTCCCAAAAAGACTAGATGACAAGACCAAATAGGACACTTGCAACCAAGAGTAGGACATCTTCTCCCACTAATTACCACTTCTCTCCCAAGGATAGGACATTTTCCCTAAATGCTATGGCAGTTCTTGCTAAGAAATACTCCTTTCCTTCCCTAAATGGGACGTATGCACCCACAAAGACCACGACTCCGAGAAATTCCTCCCCAGTTCCTCCCAATTACACTCCATTACATACCTCATCATGACACTTACTCCCAGACTTTTGGCATTTTACTGCGGAAAGACCATTTCGATCCAGAATATATGCCATTGGCCCTCACA
>NW_011178223.1:0-408 GCF_000146605.3 Meleagris gallopavo
TTCTTTTAACCCTTTTTTTCCCCTTTTACGATGATTTTTTTTCCCCTTCGAAGCCCGATTGAAGTGGAAATCCCACTTTGGGGGTGATTTCATGGGGACATTTGGGGGCTTTCCCCCCATTTCCCTCATTTTGGGGCCGATTTGCGCGGCGCCGCACGGCCCCAAAACCGCCTCTCTTGGCCCCAAAAGCGCTCAGTTTCACCCCAAATCCCCTCCCTTTAACTTATCCATCCCCAGCGGGGCGGCCGGGGGGGGGACGGACAATTATTATTTAATTTGTAAATAATGTATAAATTTTTAATAGCTTAATTGTACATATGGCGAATAAAGGCGACCCGAAGGTCCGCGCTGCGTTTCCTCTCCCCAAAATCCCTTCATTTCACCCCATTCCGTGCCCCTAAAAACCCA
>NW_011178224.1:0-383 GCF_000146605.3 Meleagris gallopavo
AGACGCGGAGAAAGGCCGCTTCAAAATGCCCGACGTCAAGATGCCCAGCGTCAAGCTGCCCAAAGTCAAAGCTCCCCACGTGCAGGTCAGCCTGCCAAAGGCCGAGATCTCGCTGCCCAAAGCCCAGGGCGAAATCCCGGAGGGCGAGCTCGCCCCTGCAGGGCCCCGATGCCGAAGGCAGCCTGGACGTGGCTGCCGGCAAAGCGGAGGGGGGCGGCATGAAACTACACATGCCAAAAGTCAAGGTGCCCAGCGTGGCCTTCTCCAAGCCGACCGTCAAGGCTCCCAAAGTCGACGTGGACGTCAGCGTGCCCAAAGTGGACGCCAGCCTCCCCGAGGCAGAGGTCAGGGCCGGCGCCGTCGACATCAGCATCTCGGCCCCC
>NW_011178225.1:0-322 GCF_000146605.3 Meleagris gallopavo
AACTGGTATTTTTGGTAGAAAATGTAATATTTTCAGGTGGAAAGGTGCAATTCCTGGGAGAAAAACGTCATTTTGGGGGAGAAAACTGCCGTTTCGGAGGGAAAATGGCCTACTTCCGGGCGAAAACTGGTATTTCTGGTTGGAAATGCTGAGTTTTTTGGTGAGAAAACTGGAATTTCTGGTCACAAAATGTCATATTTCTGAGAGAAAGCTGGTATTTCTGGCAGAAGACGTCATATTCCTGGGGGGAAATCTGGTATTTCTGGGAGAAAATGTCATGTTTCTGGTTGAAACATGGTATTTGTGGGAGGAAACTGCAGTT
>NW_011178226.1:0-559 GCF_000146605.3 Meleagris gallopavo
AGAAATAGTAGCTTTCTTACAAAATATGATATTCTGCCCCAGAAATTCCAGTTTTATCACGAAGACTCTACGTTTTTCACCAGAAATACCTATTTTATCCCCAAACATGACTTTTCTCCAGAAATACCAGATTTCTTCCCTTAAATATGACACCTTTACCAAGAAATAGTAGATTTTTCCCCAAAAATATGATATTTTCTCCAAGAAATGCCAGTTTAATCGCATAAATACGACATTTTATACAGCAAATAGCCGCTTTCTCCCAAAAATATGCCATTTTCTGCCAGGAACTGCAGTTTCCTCCCACAAATACCATTTTTTCTACGAGAAATATGACGTTTTCTCCCAGAAATATCAGATTTTGCCCCCAAAACATGACATTTTCTTCAAGAAATACGAGTTTTCTCCCAAAATATGATATTTTGCTCCAGTAATTCCAGTTTTTATTCTCGAAGACACAGTTTTTTCACCAGAAATACCTATTTTATCCCCAAACATGACATTTTCTCCAGAAATTACCAGAATTTCTTCCCTTAAATATGACACCTTTTCCAAGAAC
>NW_011178227.1:0-437 GCF_000146605.3 Meleagris gallopavo
GAGGAAACGGGTGTTTCTGAGGGAAACTGCCATCTACTTTTGACACAGGTGGTGGTTCTGAAATAGAATGCCCCAAAGTCTGGGGGTAAGCGTCATAATGAGGAATGTAATGGAGTCGATTCTAGTTGAAAAGTTGTAATTTTTTGACTTAAATCTGTTACTTCTGCATGGTAATGTGATATTGCTGATTTAAGTGATATTGGTGATTGTAAGGTAGAGGTCATCACACGGAAACGCACACGGAAACGTACTGCCAGACTAAATCAAATGCTATGCACTTCGGACGCAGCACAGCGTGCGGGATTCTGCCACTGCACATAGCGACTAAAGTTCCAGTTAAAGCCGCTGAGAAATCGGTGTAGTGCTACATCGCGAATGCCGCTTCAGCCCTGAGAGCGAAGGCGTGCTATTCCGAAGCCGAGAAGGTGCGAATTCAG
>NW_011178228.1:0-396 GCF_000146605.3 Meleagris gallopavo
TTGCCAGGCCTGGCTCTTTCTTGGTGAGTTGTGCCCAAGGTCAGAGAGTTGGCTCTTCTCGGCTTTGAGATGTGTTTTCCAGTTGCATGTTGTGTTATTTCTGTTGTGTTGACCTCCTGAGCTGCAGCCCTAGCTGGGGGATCCACGTATACTAACACAAAAGGAATGGCTGGGATATATGTGAACTTGGATTGGAAAAGCAATCCAAGGGGCTGCACAAAATGTGGGACAGTTCTGAGTGTAAGGAAAGGCATCTGCTGGGTGAGGGTTTTGCTGGGGTGAGCATCACCCTGCTGAAGAGCAGGCAGCTGTTGTCTTTGCAGACAGCCACATCCATGGGGGATTGGGGAGTCTTTTTCTGGCCTTCCAGCTCTTGGCTGCTGCTCTGAGAGTAGA
>NW_011178229.1:0-756 GCF_000146605.3 Meleagris gallopavo
CCAAGAAATGCCAGTTTAATCGCAAATATACGACATTTTATACCGCAAATAGCCGCTTTCTCCCAAAAATATGCCTTTTTCTGCCAGGAACTGCAGTTTCCTCCCACAAATACCATTTTTTCTACAAGAAATACCGGTTTTCTCCCACAAATACCATTTTTCAACCAGAAATAGGACGTTTTCTCCCATCAATACCGTTTTTCAACCAGAAATATGACGTTTTCTCCGAGAAATAGTAGCTTTCTCCCAAAATATGATATTCTGCCCCAGAAATTCCAGTTTTATCACCAAAGACTCTACGTTTTTCACCAGAAATACCTATTTTATCCCCAAACATGACATTTTCTCCAGAAATACCAGATTTCTTCCCTTAAATATGACACCTTTTCCAAGAAATAGTACATTTTTCCCCAAAAATATGATATTTTCTCCAAGAAATGCCAGTTTAATCGCAAATATACGACATTTTATACCGCAAATAGCCGCTTTCTCCCAAAAATATGCCTTTTTCTGCCAGGAACTGCAGTTTCCTCCCACAAATACCATTTTTTCTACAAGAAATACCAGTTTTCTCCCATCAATACCATTTATCAACCAGAAATAGGACGTTTTCTCCGAGAAATAGTAGCTTTCTCCCAAAATATGATATTTTGCCCCAGAAATTCCAGTTTTATCACCGAAGACTCTACGTTTTTCACCAGAAATACCTATTTTATCCCCAAACATGACATTTTCTCCAGAAATACCAGATTTCTT
>NW_011178230.1:0-430 GCF_000146605.3 Meleagris gallopavo
GGGCTGGGAAGAGTAGGGGCAGCATGTGAACCTGGGGAGTGCTTCCTTTGGAGTATGCCTTGTTCTTTGGTGATGGAGTGAGTGATTTTTTTTTTCTTTTTTTTCTTCCTCCATTGTGGAGCTGCTCTCTCTCTTTTTTTTAGCAGGGAACCCTGAGCGTACTTAAGGGCTGGTAGGTATTTGGAGCTGGAAGCTGCTTCCTTCACTTGAGAGTGTGGGGGAGTATTGGTCCTTGGAATGGGGTAAGTGGTTTCTTTTTTTTCTTTCAGGGCTGTGATCTTCTCTTTTTTGGGGGGATCCCAAGTGCACTGAAGGGCTGCTAGGTGTAAGAGCAGCATCTGAATCTGGAGTCTGCTTCCTTTGGGGTGTGGGGGTGAGGCCCTTAGAATGGGGGTGAGTGATTCCTGCTTGATTTCAGAGCTGTGAGCTC
>NW_011178231.1:0-351 GCF_000146605.3 Meleagris gallopavo
TTTTCTCAGACTTCGAATTTCATTCATTTTCAGAGATCGATCAACAATGGTAACGATATCTTGCTCACCTCTTACTCTTTCGGGACTTCTTGTTGCCCTCATTGGCGTCGGTGACCGTGGTCTTACTGAGGGCCCCTCCCCTGGACTTAAGGGGTGCTTCTTGTGGATCTTGGAGCCACCCCTCGGGACCTCTGTCCTCTTCTTTCTTCTCTTCTAATTGAGTCGAGGTTCGTTTCATTTTCCGTCCTCTTACAGGGGCAACTGACATCAATTGTGGTGCTTCCTGTAGTTGATCAGGTTGGTCAGTTCCAATGCTCTCATCCTCCAGTTCAGCTTGGAGCCTGTCTCGTT
>NW_011178232.1:0-365 GCF_000146605.3 Meleagris gallopavo
TGGGAGAAAGCGGCTATTTGCGGTATAAAATGTCGTATATTTGCGATAAAACTGGCATTTCTTGGAGAAAATATCATATCTTTGGGGAAAAATGTACTATTTCTTGGAAAAGGTGTCATGTTTTGGGGAAGAAATCTGGTATTTCTGGGAGAAAATGTCATGTTTGGGGATAAAATAGGTATTTCTGGTGAAAAACGTAGAGTCTTTGGTGATAAGACTGGAATTTCTTGGGCAGAATATCATATTTTGGGAGAAAGCTACTATTTCTCGGAGAAAACATCCTATTTCTGGTTGAAAAACGGTATTGATGGGAGAAAACGTCCTATTTCTGGTTGAAAAGTGGTATTTGTGGGAGGAAACTGCAT
>NW_011178233.1:0-307 GCF_000146605.3 Meleagris gallopavo
TGCGCTGAAGTTCTGTGTGATCCTGTTTGTTGCTTGGGAACGGCTGCCTTGATAGCTTGGCGGGAGGGAGGCAGGGGAGGGAGGGAGGGAGGGGAGGGAAGGAGGGCGAGGGGAGATGTTAAAAGGGCAAGCAGTCAGGAGCGCGTCGCGTTTCTGCGCGCTTTGTTGGCGCTGTGTAAGTCTTTGGGTGCACAGCGAGGCTGTGTGCAGCGTTCGGCATCGCAGGTGCTGTTAGGAGCTGAGCTGGGGGCCGTGGCAGGCGGCGCGCAATGAACATCTTGGCCCACGCAGGCGCTGCAGGCTGTGT
>NW_011178234.1:0-325 GCF_000146605.3 Meleagris gallopavo
TGAACCTCATCTGGTTTCTTACTGCCCAGCTCTCCAGCCTGTCCAGGTCTCGCTGAATGGCAGCACAGCCTTCAGGCGTGTCAGCCAATCCTCCCAACTTCGTATCATCAGCAAAACTTGCTGAGGGTGGCCAACTATCCCCTCATCAAGGTCACTGATGAAGATGTTGAACAAGACCGCACCCAGCACAGACCCCTGGGGGACACCACTGGTTACAGGTCTCCAGCCAGACTCTGCACCACCAACGACGACCCTCTGCGCTCTGCTAGTCAGCCAGTTCTCAACCCACCTCACTGTCCACTCGTCTATCCCCACACCTTCCTCA
>NW_011178235.1:0-319 GCF_000146605.3 Meleagris gallopavo
GGGAGATGCTCCAGGCCCTTAACCAATCTTTGTTGGCCCTCCCGCTGGACTCTTTCCAAGAGATCCCTGTCTTTTTGTTACTGGGGAGGCCCAGAACTGGACACAGTACTCCAGATGAGGCCTTACCAGGGCAGAGTAGAGGGGAGGATCACCTCCCTCGACCTGCTGGCCACGCTCTTTTAATGCACCCCAGAATGCCATTGGCCTTTTGGCCACGAGGGCACACTGCTGGCGCATGGCCAACCTGTCGTCCACCAGGACGCCCAGGTCCCTCTCTGCAGAGCTCCTCTCCAGCAGCTCATCCCCCAGCCTGTATTGG
>NW_011178236.1:0-347 GCF_000146605.3 Meleagris gallopavo
ATGAAGGCGGGGGCCCGGCAGCAATTTTGCAGGTGAGGAATGCCTTTTCATCATCCCACTGAAACATGGGATGGAATCTCAACAAGAACCCATTTTCCCTGGATACAGCCATTCAGAAGGGCACCGTTGGAGCTGGAAACTCCTCCCCAGCCCAGCTTTTCTGCTGAGACACCTCCCAGCAACCACCCAGCACCAAACCCAGCTCACCTGGTCACTGCTCAGCCTAAGCTGTGCCCAGCTCACACACATGCCGCAGCGGTGCTTCCAGTGGGCTCTCACAAGGGAATCTCTCGAGAAAAGCACAGAGCTCAGTCTCCGTGTGCAACACGCTCACCAGAGCACCAGCT
>NW_011178237.1:0-348 GCF_000146605.3 Meleagris gallopavo
CTGCACCCTGGAGCTGTGCCTTGCAGCAGCTGCTTCCCGCATCTCCTTCTTGTGTCACCCATAGACCCCATCATACCTCTGTGCCACCAGCTGTGCCCTGCAGACCCTGCTCTGACTGCAGAGCAGTACTTAGGAGCATCTCCCTGTCTGCAGGAACCGTGGAACAGCTCAGGCACAGCCCGATGTGGCCAACAAAAGGGATTCTGGAGCTCTCTGTAGGCAGAGGAGTGGCTATGGGGCTTTTCGGACCCATACTTGATTATCTATAAGGAAGCTGAAAAGTAAAGTTTCTTTGACAAGAAACTACAATTGCATGAAGTTTCAAATAGAGATTTGGTAGCTTTTGCT
>NW_011178238.1:0-389 GCF_000146605.3 Meleagris gallopavo
TTGGGGTGCTTTGTGAATTGGGTTGCTTTGTGGTGATGTGAGGTGTTTTGTGGTGCTTTGTGTGTTGGGTTGGTTTTGGGGTGTTTTTGGGGGTACTTTGTGAATTCGGGGTGTTTTGTGGTGATTTGGGGAGTCTTGGGGTGTTTTAAAGTGTTTTGGGGGGGGCATTTTTGGGGGACTCGGTTTGAATTTGGGGCATTTTGTGGTGTTTCGGTGTTTAAGTGTTTTATGGGTGTTTGGGTGGTTTTGGGGTCCTGGCTGTGAATTCAGGGTGTTTTAAGGTGTTTTTGGGGTGTTTGGGGGTATTTTGGGGGTACTATTTGTGAACTTGGGACATTTTGTGGTATTTTGGGGTGATTTTGGGGCACTAGGTGTGAATTTGGGGTGTT
>NW_011178239.1:0-311 GCF_000146605.3 Meleagris gallopavo
AAGAGGAAAAGAAAAATAGCAAAGCAATGCAGGAAAAAAGTACAAAGAGAAAGCAAAGGCGTAGACTGCAAGAATATGGCCAAGGAAAGAATTCAAAGAAACACAGGGAGACAATAAAAAAGCCAACAAAATCTAAGGAGAGTACGTGGGAAAAAAAGAAAGAAAACGAATGGGAATAAAAGAGAAGCAGCAAATTGAAAGTAGGAAAAGCAAAGCAAAGCAAGAAAACCAAAAAGCCAAGGAATAGAAAGAACAACAGAAAAACAAACAAACAAACAAAAATGAAATAAGCATTGGAGAGCAAAGCAAAA
>NW_011178240.1:0-381 GCF_000146605.3 Meleagris gallopavo
GAAAGCGGGTCTTTGCGGTATAAAATGTCGTATATTTGCGATAAAAACTGGCATTTCTTGGAGAAAATATCATATTTTTGGGGAAAAATGTACTATTTCTTGGAAAAGGTGTCATATTTTAGGGAAGAATCTGGTATTTCTGGAGAAAATGTCATGTTTGGGGATAAAATAGGTATTTCTGGTGAAAAACGTAGAGTCTTCGGTGATAAAACTGGAATTGCTGGAGCAAAATATCATATTTTGGGAGAAAACTCGTATTTCTGGGAGAAAATGTCATGTTTTGGGGGCAAAATCTGATATTCTGGGAGAAAACGTCCTATTTCTGGTTGAAAAAATGGTATTTGTGGGAGGAAACTGCAGTTCCTGGCAGAAAATGGCATA
>NW_011178241.1:0-412 GCF_000146605.3 Meleagris gallopavo
AACTGCAGTTCCTGGCCGAAAATGGCATATTTTTGGGAGAAAGCGGCTATTTGCGGTATAAAATGTCGTATATTTGTGATAAAACTGGCATTTCTTGGAGAAAATATCATATTTTTGGGGAAAAATCTACTATTTCTTGGAAAAGGTGTCATATTTAAGGGAAGAAATCTGGTATTTCTGGAGAAAATGTCATGTTTGGGGATAAAAAAGGTATTTCTGGTGATAAACGTAGAGTCTTTGGTGATAAAACTGGAATTTCTGGGGCAGAATATCATATTTTGGGAGAAAGCTACTATTTCTCGGAGAAAACGTCATATTTCTGGTTGAAAAATGGTATTTCTGGGAGAAAACTCGTATTTCTTGTAGAAAAAATGGTATTTGTGGGAGGAAACTGCAGTTCCTGGCAGAAAAA
>NW_011178242.1:0-392 GCF_000146605.3 Meleagris gallopavo
AACAATCCCGTTTCCTTACAGCAAATATAAAACAGCATCCCCTCACATGATAGTCACACCAAAAACGAAAAAGCTCGGCATTACCACATCCAGCGTGAAAAGATTTTAGAAAGAGCCCCAGATGGGGAATTCCACTCACGGAGGCTGGAAGCGCTCAGATCCCCGCTGTATCCCAACAGGGCCGTAACCCAGCACAACCCCAAAACGGGAAGAAAAACGAGCCTCGGTGCAAAAAGGGGGAAAACAGAGAGGCTCAGGCGGCCTCACCGCCGTAGCAGCGCCCCAGAGCCGCGCAGCCCCTCAGGATGCGGACAAGGACCTCCCCCCCCAGGCCGGGCGCCGGGCCCAGGCCGCGCTCAGCTCAGCTCACCTCACGGCCCGTCCCAGCTTCC
>NW_011178243.1:0-301 GCF_000146605.3 Meleagris gallopavo
TGACGTCACACACCCCATGTGATGTCACACCCACTCATCTGACGTCATAAGTCAAAAAAGTGAAGTCACACACCCCATGTGACGTCACAACCTCCAAGTGACGTCACACGCCCAAAATGACGTCACACACCCATTGTGACATCAAAACCCAAAATGACGTTACAACCCCCAAGTGATGCAATACCCCCAAAGTGACGTCACACACCCCCTAAAATGACGTCACACACCCCATGTGACGTCACACAACCACATGTGATGTCATACCCCCAAAATGACGTCACACACACCATGTGACGTCCCA
>NW_011178244.1:0-327 GCF_000146605.3 Meleagris gallopavo
TATGCTGGAAAATAGCATTTTGTAACAGAGAATTTGATCTATCAAATGCTGTGAAGGTGCTCTTTGTGTCTGTTTCAATTTCCATGGAAATAAGCAGGAGGCTGGAGGCATTATTTTCAGAGCAAAATATGTACATCATGAGCAGCTGAGGGAAGAGGTATTAAAAATATCTGTTTCAGGTGGTTGATTTTGGCAGCTTTGTCCCCCATGCAGTCCCTTGTGTGAGGTAAGCTCCCCTTGGCATTTCACTCTTTCATCCTCACTGATCTAACTTCAAAGTGCCTTCACCAATAGCTTCTGAATTAATACCCAGTGCATGACTGCCTT
>NW_011178245.1:0-472 GCF_000146605.3 Meleagris gallopavo
TCCCTGAAATATTACATTTTGTTCCAGAAATACCAGTTTTCTCACCCAAAACACGTTTCCTACCAGAAATACAAGGATTCTCCCCCAAGAACGTGACATTTTCTGCCAGGAATTGCAGTTTTCTCCCAGAAATATCACATTTTCTCACAGAAATACCGGTTTTCCCTCCGAAAATAGGACATCTTCTCTCAGAAACGGCAGTTTCCCCCGCCAAAATACGCCGTTTTCACCCAGAAATGGCAGTATTCTCCCCAGAAATATCACGTTTTCTTCCAGAAATAGCAGATTTCTCCATGAAATATGACATTTTGGAACAGAAATGCCAGTTCTCTCACAAAAAAATCAGCGTTTTCTACCAGAAATACCAGTTTTCTCCCGGAAATACGGCATTTAACTCTCAGAAATGGCAGTTTTCTCCCCAAAAATATGGTATTTTCTCCAACAAGTGACAGTTTTATCACAAAAATATGAC
>NW_011178246.1:0-356 GCF_000146605.3 Meleagris gallopavo
GTGGGAGAAAACTGGTATTTCTTGTAGAAAAATGGTATTTGTGGGAGGAAACTGCAGGTTCCTGGCAGAAAAAGGCATATTTTTGGGAGAAAGCGGCTATTTGCGGTATAAAATGTCGTATATTTGCGATAAAACTGGCATTTCTTGGAGAAAATATCATATTTTTGGGGAAAAATCTACTATTTCTTGGAAAAGGTGTCATGTTTAAGGGAAGAAATCTGGTATTTCTGGAGAAAATGTCATGTTTGGGGATAGAAAAGGTATTTTCTGGTGAAAAACGTAGAGTCTTCGGTGATAAAACTGGAATTTCTGGGGCAGAATATCATATTTTGGGAGAAAGCTACTATTTTCTCGGA
>NW_011178247.1:0-322 GCF_000146605.3 Meleagris gallopavo
GACCCCAAATCCCACCCCAAAACCCCTCCCATACACCGCCACGGGTCCCCGGGGGGTACCACCCCCCCCCCCCAATACCGCCCCCCAGCCCGCCCCCACCCCTCCACAGAACTCAGGGACCCCCCCAGAAGTTGGGGACACCCCTCCCGGAAGCCAGGACCCCCACCTCGTGGGCACGGATGCGCTGACGTGAGGGGTAGACGAGGAAGCGGCCCAGGAGGTCGACAGCAACGGGGGGGCATCGGGGACCAACTCCTCCAGGGGGGCGGCTCCCGAGCCCGGAACGAGATCTTGGGGTAATCGGGGAGCTGCTCCAGCTCCT
>NW_011178248.1:0-309 GCF_000146605.3 Meleagris gallopavo
AGATGTAGCCACCACTTTCTGCTGCTGAGGAGCTCCTCCAACCAAAGCAGTCTTTGCTGTGTGTGCCTGCTTGATTTCTACATCCACGCAGTGCAACAGAAGCATCACCTAGAAAGAACAGGCTGCCCCTTTTGACATCCACGCTTTTAGGAGTACATGCACGTATCGTTACGTATCTTGTTATCTTGATACACGTGCGTCTGTTACCTCGTGCTGTCGTGCTTTAACCCGGCAGCCTGAAAAACACCCCTCTCTCACAGGCCCCAGGCCGGGAGCCGGGATAAAGGAGGGAAGGTGACGGTGCGACAA
>NW_011178249.1:0-354 GCF_000146605.3 Meleagris gallopavo
GAGACTGCTTCCTTTGGGGTGTGGGGTGAGCCCTTAGAATGGGGTGAGTGATTCCTGCTTGATTTCAGAGCTGTGAGCTCTGCTTTTCTGGAGGATCTCAAGCTGGATGGCTGTCATTAATAGGGCTATGTGCTAATTGCATCCATGCGGTGTTTTTTAAGGGCATTGTGTGCATCCTTGGTGTGTTTTAAATTATGTTCTGCGTCTCTTCTGATTTCATTTTGCAGCCTGATGGAGTTGAAGGATTGCCTGGGCTCCCTCCAGTCAGTGGTGTGAGATGTGTCCAGCAGGTAATGAACATCATGCACCCCATGTTGGTGCGCTGCTTGTATGCAGGTAGGTTTGCGATGTGAT
>NW_011178250.1:0-308 GCF_000146605.3 Meleagris gallopavo
TGATAACTGCTCATTATGCACAGCCCTCATCTTTGCTTTGGTGAGGTGGGGACTGCCATTGCTTCCTCAGTCCCACACACCCGTTCCCACCCCACACTGCCATGGGAGATCAGGTTCTGGACCACCTGAGGACCCAAACATCCACGAGTCTTTGGGTCCTGACGAGATGAGTCCCAGAGTTCCGAGGGAATTCACCGCTGCAGTCACCGAGCCACTCTCCATGGTATTTCACAAGTCGAGGCAGTCAGGCCAAGCCCTGCTGAGGAGAAAAAAGGTGACAGCACACCTCTTAGGAAGGATAGAAAGTG
>NW_011178251.1:0-317 GCF_000146605.3 Meleagris gallopavo
GATCCGACGACCCCGGAAAAAAAGAAAATAGGGGACCCCGAAATAATTGAAAACAGTGGCAACAATCTGAGGTGAAACAAAGTAATTTACTAAATATGGTATCAGCAGAATTTTATAAGGAGAGAGAATGTGAAATTGATGGTGGTTCGGCCTTACCACAACGCTGAGATGAGAAGCGCAGGCAGAGAAGCACAAGCGAAGCAGCGCAGGCAAAGAAGAGAGCATCAGGTGACCTTGCCGGGAGTTATATCTCCTCGCTGACCGCAAAGCCCCCTGGGGAAACGTAGCTGCTCTTCTCCTCTGGACAGGCACCCGGA
>NW_011178252.1:0-378 GCF_000146605.3 Meleagris gallopavo
GTTTTAGAGAACACAGCGCTAACTGACAAAATCCTTCACACCACAGAGAAATCCCAGCAGGGCGGAATCACAGAGCATGACGTGAACGCCGCCGTGCCTCTAATGAGCACTGGAAGGCTACTGCAGGAATCCTGCAGGCAGCTCCTGGCTTCCAGGGACAGAGAAGGCCTGTGGAACGTTGGAGTCTTCCAGCGTTTTCCCCAAGAGAAACGTAAAACTTCCAGTTCACTACGACTGGGGATCCACGACAGCTTCAGCCACGGTCCTTACCACAGCTGCAGTTTTAGCTGGAGGCTCCTCCGTGCCATCAGCGGTGGCACTCACAGCACAGCCGCACATCTCAGCTGCTTTGCGCTTCCGTGCAGGTGCGCACACAGC
>NW_011178253.1:0-396 GCF_000146605.3 Meleagris gallopavo
CCTCACCGCTCTCTCTGCGAAGAACTTCCCCCTGACATCCAACCTACATCTTCCCTCCCTCAACTTCAAACCATTTCCCCTTGTCCTGCTGTTCTACCCTTTCACAGAGTTGGTTCCCCTCCTGTTTGTAGGCTCCCTTAAGGTATTGAAAGGCTGCAGTTAGGTCACCCCACAGCCTCCTCTTCTGCAGGCTGAACAAGCCCAGCTCCCTCAGCCTGCCTTCGTAGGGGAGGTGCTGCAGCCCCCTGATCATCTTTGTGGCTCCTCTGGACCCTCTCCAACAGCTCCCTGTCTGTCTTGTACTGGGGGCTCCAGCCCTGGACGCAGTGCTGCAGATGGGACCTCACAGGAGCAGAGCAGAGGGGGACAGGTCACCTCCCCGTCCCTGCTGGCCAC
>NW_011178254.1:0-326 GCF_000146605.3 Meleagris gallopavo
GGTGGTGCAGAGTCTGGCTGGAGACCTGTAACCAGTGGTGTCCCCCAGGGGTCTGTGCTGGGTCCGGTCTTGTTCAACATCTTCATCAATGACCTTGATGAGGGGATAGTGGCCACCCTCAGCAAGTTTGCTGATGATACGAAGTTGGGAGGATTGGCTGACACGCCTGAAGGCTGTGCTGCCATTCAGCGAGACCTGGACAGGCTGGAGAGCTGGGCAGTAAGAAACCAGATGAGGTTCAACACAAGAAAGTGTAGGGTCTTACACCTAGGGAGGAATAATTGCATGCACCAATACAGGCTGGGGATGAGCTGCTGGAGAGGAGC
>NW_011178255.1:0-374 GCF_000146605.3 Meleagris gallopavo
CTTTGTCTTTCCTGCTCCTTTCTTTGCGTGATCTTGTTCCTTGCTGCAAGCATTCCTTTCCTGTTCAGAGTATGTTTGTTGGCTTTTCTTTCAGTTGCTCCTTTGCTTTCCATTCTTTGCCTTGCCTTGCTTTGCCTCCCTTGTCTCCTTGCCCATGCCATTCCTCTGACCTTGCCTTCACTTACCTGATGCTGTCTCTCTGCCTTGACTGTTGTGTTTTTTCCTTTACAGGCTTCTAGAAGTGCAGGCAGCTCTCTAGGCTTTCGTGCAGTGCTTGCTGCATTTGCAGCTCCTTCTCGGTTTCCCAGGTGGTCCCGCCTCGTGGGCATCCTTGCCTCTTGCCTTGTGCTGACGGTCGGCTTTGCTCTGCTGGC
>NW_011178256.1:0-332 GCF_000146605.3 Meleagris gallopavo
TGAGTTATGCTTTAGTCCAGTCAGAATGTCTGTCCAGTGCTCGGATCACCAAGTACCTACTAGTAACTAAAAGAACAACTGTTCTTCACTGAGCATAGTGACAAAGTTGTTTACCTTTGAAGCATCCACTTGCTGACAGAGCATTTGAAGTAAGGACTGGGCATCTTCTGCCCACCGAGGAGAGGTTTTGGGAAGAAAACGTAGGGAAAAAAAAAAAAAGTATTGAACTTTGAGTTGTTACTCAAACGTAACACTTCCCTGAAATCACACGGCTCATGTACCTTGCAGCTGTCAGCTGGAGAGAACAATAACTTCTTAGGAGATGGATGGAA
>NW_011178257.1:0-360 GCF_000146605.3 Meleagris gallopavo
ATTACCCTTCTGGGGATTCACCTCATGCGTGGCGATATGCATGAGCAGGTTCGGCTGCGTATGGAGCAGCTGAGTCGGGACACGGCTCAGCTACTGACCAAGACGGTGCAGTGGAAGCAGTGGCAGAACTGGGCGGCCAAAGGAGCCCCGCTCCTTGCTGCCCTTCAGCACTGGCAGATCTGGGCCTTTCCCGCAGGCTTTTCTCCTGTTCTTTGGCCTCATCTGGAGCATCAGGAAGACGAGATATTTGCCAGGGAGCAGCAGCATGATCTGGATCATTGCTGCGATCCTTGTTGTCTTCCTTAAGACCTTCATCTCCCTCATGAAAGTGGCTCGGAAGGTCTTCATCGCCCTGGCGTT
>NW_011178258.1:0-345 GCF_000146605.3 Meleagris gallopavo
CCATATCTTTCCAGTTTGGAGAGAGGTGTGTTGTGGGGTACCATGTCAAAGGCCTTACTGAAATTGAGATATCAGTGGCTCTTCCCTTGTCCATTGAAAAATTGACACCGTCATAGAAGGCCACTTCTATCAAATCCAGCATGATTTGCCCTTGGTGAAGCCATGCTGAGTCTCCTGTATCACCTCTTTGCCTTCTATGTGCCTTAGTATGGAATCACAGAATCACAGAATGTCAGGGATTGGAAGGGACCTCTAAAGATCATCTCTTCCAGTCCCCCTGGACTGCCAGAGCAGCAGCTCCTGTATGAGGTGACTCAGGAACACTTCCAGGTGGGCTTTGAATGT
>NW_011178259.1:0-310 GCF_000146605.3 Meleagris gallopavo
AGTGTGGGGGAGTATTGGGTCCTTTGGGAAATTGGGGGTTAAGTGGTTTCTTTTTTTCTTTCAGGGCTGTGATCTTGTCTTTTTGGGGGATGGCAAGTGCGCTGAAGGGCTACTAGGTGTAAGAGCAGCATGTAAATCTGGAGACTGCTTCCTTTGGGTGTGGGGTGAGCCCTTAGAATGGGGTGAGTGATTCCTGCTTGATTTCAGAGCTGTGAGCTCTGCTTTTCTGGAGGATCTCAAGCTGGATGGCTGTCATTAATAGGGCTATGTGCTAATTGCATCCATGCGGTGGGTGTTTTTTAAGGGCATT
>NW_011178260.1:0-330 GCF_000146605.3 Meleagris gallopavo
ATGATCTCCTGCTGACATCTAACTCACTGGAGGCAGTGGGACAGGCGGCGGATTCATTAACCGCCTATTTACAACACAGGGGATGGGCTATAAATCCCCAAAAGGTGCAAGGTCCGGGCCTGTCTGTAAAATTCCTGGGGGTGGTTTGGTCAGGAAAGACCAAAGTACTGCCCAGTGCTGTCATCGATAAGGTTCGGGCGTTCCCAGTCCCTACAACATCGAAGCAGCTGCAAGAGTTTCTAGGTGTATTGGGTTATTGGCGTTCTTTTATACCTCACCTAGCGCAGCTGCTAAGACCACCGTCTAGACTCACAAAAAGGGCAGCTTGGG
>NW_011178261.1:0-547 GCF_000146605.3 Meleagris gallopavo
AATGGTATTTGTGGGAGGAAACTGCTGTTCCTGGCAGAAAATGGCTTACTTTGGGAGAAAGCGGCTATTTGCGGTATAAAATGTCGTATATTTGCGATAAAAATGGCATTTTTTGGAGAAAATATCATATTTTTGGGGAAAAATCTACTATTTCTTGGAAAAGGTGTCATATTTAAGGGAAGAAATCTGGTATTTCTGGAGAAAATGTCATGTTTGGGGATAAAATAGGTATTTCTGGTGAAAAAAGTAGAGTCTTCGGTGATAAAACTGGAATTTCTGGGGCAGAATATCATATTTTGGGAGAAAGCTACTATTTCTCGGAGAAAACGTCATATTTCTGGTTGAAAAACGGTATTGATGGGAGAAAACGTCCTATTTCTGGTTGAAAATGAAATTTGTGGGAGGAAACTGCAGTTCCTGGCAGAAAACTGCATATTTTTGGGAGAAAGCGGCTATTTGCGGTATAAAATGTCGTATATTTGCGATAAAACTGGCATTTCTTGGAGAAAATATCATTAGTTTTAGGGAAAATCTACTATTTCTTAGG
>NW_011178262.1:0-361 GCF_000146605.3 Meleagris gallopavo
GGCTGTGATCTTGTCTTTTTGGGGGATGGCAAGTGCACTGAAGGGCTGCTAGGTGTAAGAGCAGCATGTGAATCTGGAGACTGCTTCCTTTGGGGTGTGGGGTGAGCCCTTAGAATGGGGTGAGTGATTCCTGCTTTCTTTCAGAGCTGTGAGTTCTGCTTTTCTGGAGGATCTCAAGCTGGATGGCTGTAATTCATGTGCTAATTGCATCCATGCGGTGTTTTTTAAGGGCATTGTGTGCATCCTTGTTGTGTTTTAAATTACGTTCTGCGTCTCTTCTGTATTTCATTTTGCTAGCCTGATGGTAGTTGAAGGATTGCCTGGGCTCTCCAGTCAGTGGTGTGAGATGTGTCCAGCAGGT
>NW_011178263.1:0-370 GCF_000146605.3 Meleagris gallopavo
AACTGATTTTGCATCTTGTTCTTTGTGTTTGAGAGCCAGAGGACGAGAGGAGATCATGACTAGAGCATGGAAGCCCGTGTCCTCTGCTGCTGAGCTGGAGAGATGTTCCATTTTCGACATGGACATTTGTGCTGGGAGATTTAGTCAAAAGGACAGTAGGATTGTTGCATGATGGGCAGGTGGTACGGGGAACTGGCATTGTGACGGCATGGGCATGTCACAGAAGGCAGAATGCTTTCAGATCCATGTGGCACACAGGTACTGGGCTACATAGGGAGAGCCTAGAAAGAGCTGCATCCCTGTGCCAGCTATGCTCAGGAGAGTAGGGATGGGTGTGCAGAGGCTGAGGTAAGAGGGCAGGGAGAGCGGG
>NW_011178264.1:0-383 GCF_000146605.3 Meleagris gallopavo
ACCTTCGTGTCACGGCACGCGGAAGTAGTGGCCAGAGCACAGAAGATGAGCAGTGTTGACAGTGAGGTCATGGCTTGGCACTTGTGCGGTGTGGTTTGTGTGTGTGTTGTTAGAGGAGCTGGCAGTTCCAAAGGAGCCGTGGAAGCCTGGTCTGGGCATTCGAGGTACCCTGCTCTGTAGACGATGGCACATTCTTTTATGAGAGCATCAACCATTTAGTTCAAGAAGCGAACCTAGTGGGTATAATGTCTATGAACTTGAGCAAAGATTTTCATGCTGTTTGACTCCGTATCCCTCTGGTGATAACGCCCAGCACATCTCTAGACAAATACACGATGTGTTGAGTGAACTGTTGGCCCCAAAGTCCAACTCCCATGCTTTTT
>NW_011178265.1:0-315 GCF_000146605.3 Meleagris gallopavo
ACCCTCCTAAACAGTCGTTGCCCCCTCCTGCTTATGCGCTCCCTTCGAGTCTTGGAAGGCTGTCATGAGCTATCTCCAGAGCTTTCTCTTCTCCCACAGAAACAATCCCAGTTCACTCAAATTTTCTTTCTATGAGAGGTGCTCCAGCCCTCTGATCATCTTCGTGGCCCTTCTCTGGACCTGCTCCAAAAGCTCCACATCATTCCCGTGCTGGAGCCCCAGGCCTGGACGCAGTGCTGCACATGGGGCCGCACACCAGAGCCGAGTAGAGGGGGACAATCACCTCCCTCTCCCTGCTGGTCGCTCCTCTTGAAT
>NW_011178266.1:0-397 GCF_000146605.3 Meleagris gallopavo
CCCGTAGTAAAACGCGAGGAAAGGGCTTCGCAGGGACGTAAGGATGGGGGGAGAGGGAGGAGTTAGAGACAGCTTATAGGAGCAAGAATGACAGAAAATAAGGGATGGCAGACTCCGGGGTGTGGGATAAGGAGGGGCCGAAGGCCGCAAACAGAAGGGTTTGAGAACAGCCCGAGGACGCCTGGCAGCGAGGCGATTCGATGTCCGCAGGGCGAGCTGAAACGGGGCTGGGGGGCTGCCCCTCCCGCAGGGTCAGAAGTGAACAGGGAGAAAGACTGCGAGCCTCCGCGGGGAAGATGAGGATTCCGCATCCCACGGCCACCAGGAGGAGACCCTCACCGCTCACTGCGCACTGCGCACGCGCGAGGGGGGGCCGCGTGCTGCTGGGTTCTCGGAA
>NW_011178267.1:0-305 GCF_000146605.3 Meleagris gallopavo
TCTTGACTGACTTAAGAGTCTAACACATTCAATGCGGATTTTTAAGGAACACCCAAAACACTGTCACAGAAAAGGAGGGAGTTGCTCTTTTACCTATTCAAACCTTCCACATCTTTGAGTGTCTGCAACAACTGCAATGTATGAAAGGCACCCCTCAAGAAGTGGAGGGCAATGATGGCAGCATACTTACATGAATCCTTGATGAAATAGCTACAGTCCCGACAAAAACCTCCCAGCAGTATATACTGATCTGAAATTCTTGGGCAACTCTTTGCAAAAGGCACTTCATGCTTAGTATTTTTATT
>NW_011178268.1:0-336 GCF_000146605.3 Meleagris gallopavo
AGACGTAGTATTCAGAGGTAGGCGTAGTGCATTCTGCATGTAGCCAAGGCGAAGTGCAAACCGCTCCTTTCCGATGCGCGCACAAGAGCCCGCTCACTCGTCGGAGAAAAGCAGCCGGCTGAAGTGGCCCGTTCTCGGCAAGCGAGAAACACGAGACCGCTGCTGACGGCTGAAAGCGGAGTTCGGGGAGAAACGCGATTTCTCGGCCAGCTACGGCAAAAGTCTCCGGAGCGGTTCAGCGCGAATGCCGCTTTCTACGCGTGAGAGCGAAGGAGTGCGATTCCGATGCCGACAAGTGCGAAAGTCAAGCGTCCTGCACTACCTGCGAAGTGGGGG
>NW_011178269.1:0-425 GCF_000146605.3 Meleagris gallopavo
GCCACGCTGGAATCAGGCGATGAGTTCAGGGGCTGCAGAGCGGGCGGCAGGCTGTCCGCACCGGCTGGCTGTGGCAAAGCTGGCGTTGCCCCACTGGGGATGGTCTTGCTTTGCCAGCAGTGACAACGAGCGCGGACACCCCGGAGGACGTCGCGGAGGACATCGAAGAGCTCCTGACCTGGATCGACGAGGGTGAGTTTGGGGGCAGCACAGCTGGCGGGGGGTGGGCACCGAGTGGGCGCGGGAAAGCTGGCAGTGCCCCTCTGGGGGATTTTCTGCCTTCTCCAGAAGTGACGGCCAACACAGGCATCCTGGACGACACCGCAGACATGGATGATCTGCTCGCGTGGATCAACAACGGTGAGTTTGGGAGCAGCACAGCTGCCGGGGGGCTGTCTGCGCCGAGTGGCTCTGGGAAAGCTGGC
>NW_011178270.1:0-349 GCF_000146605.3 Meleagris gallopavo
GTCAGGTTTTCCACTGCGACACATCTGCATTCAGACAGGAAAAGAGTGGAAGGGAAAACCCTCTCTAATCAGGCATTTGCAAGTTCGAGGAGCGACAGCTGCAGTGCTTTCAGGGAGAGCGTTTCAGAAAGTGGGGAGAGATCCTTTCAGGGCTGCGCAGAAGAAACCCCCCACTCGCAGGTAGTGCAGGAGGCTGAATTCGCACTTGTCGGCATCGCAATCGCACTCCTTCGCTCTCACGCGTAGAAAGCGGCATTCGCGCTGAACCGCTCCGGAGACTTTGCCGTAGCTGGCCGAGAAATCGCGTTTCTCACCGAACGCCGCTTTCAGCCGTCAGCAGCCGTCTCGT
>NW_011178271.1:0-319 GCF_000146605.3 Meleagris gallopavo
GGCTGCCTTTGACTCTAGTTCATATTGGAGCTCTAACATGTCCGGCACAGCAGCACTCAGTGGGGGTGTGACTTCATTCAGGCCACGGTAGTCCACCGTCAGTCTCCATTCTCCACTGGCTTTACGTACTGGCCCTATGGGGCTGTTAAAGGGTGAGTTGAGTTTTGCTGATCACTCCCTGATCCTCTAGTTGACGAATCAACTTATGAATGGGGAGCAAGGAATCCCTATTGGTGCGGTACTGCCGTACTGTGCACCGTTTTTGTGGCAATCGGTACCTGTTGCTCTTTTACTTGCAGCAACCCCACAACAGACGGAT
>NW_011178272.1:0-341 GCF_000146605.3 Meleagris gallopavo
GGATGTTCTTTATACCCTGTCCCATTCGTACTGGCCCTAGGGCCACGGCACGGGCTATTTCCTGTTTAATCTGTTCAAAAGCCTGCTGCTGCTCCGGGGCCCCATGTAAACTCATTCTTCATTCGCGTCACATGATAAAGGGGACTTACAATGAGGCTGTAGTTTGGAACATGCATTCTCCAAAAACCCACTACGCCCAGGAACAATTGTGTCTCTTTCTTATTAGTGGGTGGAGACATGGCACTGATTTTGTCAATCACATCTGTTGGGATGTGACGACGGCCATCTTGCCACTTTATACCTAGGAACTGAATTTCCTGAGCAGGCCCTTTCACTTTGCT
>NW_011178273.1:0-360 GCF_000146605.3 Meleagris gallopavo
CCTTACCTGCTGGGCAGACAATGACCAGTCAGCAAAGTGAGGTTCCGGGGCATGCCGGGAAATGCACATTCCACTTCCTTGCTGTTTCCACCAAGACCAACACATCTCTCCGTGCAGTTGTTACGGCACTTGGGAGCACCGCAGCTCTGCTGCCACCTGCTAGACACAATACAGTCATGAAGGCACTGCCCTGCATCCGTGCCTCTTGCACAAACCTGTGCTCCTTGCTCGGAGCACATGGCTGCACTCTGTGCACCATGTTGCTTACCACCAGAGAAGGCTCAAGGTACCCAACACCCAATTTTTTGGGCTTCCATCTCGTCTGAGAACTGCTCATTATGCACAGCCCTCATCTTGCTT
>NW_011178274.1:0-360 GCF_000146605.3 Meleagris gallopavo
AAAAAATCACTCACTCCATCACCAAGAACAGGCATACTCCAAAGGAAGCACTCCCCAGGTTCACAAGCTGCCCCCTACTCTTCCCAGCCCTTACATGGGATCAGGGAGGGGTGGAGCCTGGCTCTGCCCCACTCCACAGCCAAACTGCCCCCAGCTGTGCTCCCAGGGCTGCACCCCGCCCCAGGTGCGGGTTCCACAAAAACAGGAGGGCAAGGGAATGCCCAGGCAAAGGCAAGGGCCAAGAGAACATGGAAGGAAATGCCAAGGATGACGGCCCAGACAATACGGCAGGGAACGCCAAAACTGAATGCCGACATGAATGTGGCAACACAAAGCCAAGGGGTCATTAGGCCAAGAGAA
>NW_011178275.1:0-316 GCF_000146605.3 Meleagris gallopavo
TGCTTTCCCCGATAAAGTGTCTTGCTCTCAGCCCCTTGAGTTGTCGCACCGTCACCTTCCCTCCTTTATCCCGGCTCCCGGCCTGGGGCCTGTGAGAGAGGGGTGTTTTTCAGGCTGCCGGGTTAAAGCACGACAGCACGAGGTAACAGACGCACGTGTATCAAGATAACAAGATACGTAACGATACGTGCATGTACTCCTAAAAGCGTGGATGTCAAAGGGGCAGCCTGTTCTTTCTAGGTGATGCTTCTGTTGCACTGCGTGGATGTAGAATCAAGCAGGCACACACAGCAAAGCTGCTTTGGTTGGAGGAGCT
>NW_011178276.1:0-366 GCF_000146605.3 Meleagris gallopavo
TTGGGAGCACGCAGCTCTGCTGCACCTGTTGGACACAATACAGTCATGAAGGCACTGCCCTGCATCGGGCCTCTTTCACAAACCTGTGCTCCTTGCTCGGAGCACATGGCTGCACTCTGTGCACCATGTTGCTTACCACCAGAGAAGGCTCAGGTACCCAACACCATTTTGGCTTCCATCTTGTCTGAGAACTGCTCATTATGCACAGCCCTCATCTTTGCTTTGGTTTGGTGAGGTGGGGACTGCCATTGCTTCCTCAGTCCCACAGACCCCTTCCCATCCCACACTGCCATGGGAGATCAGGTTCTGGACCACCTGAGGACCCAAACATCCACGAGTCTTTGGGTCCTGACGAGATGAGTCCCA
>NW_011178277.1:0-330 GCF_000146605.3 Meleagris gallopavo
GGGATAAAATAGGTATTTCTGGTGAAAAACGTAGAGTCTTTGGTGATAAAACTGGAATTTCTGGAGCAAAATATCATATTTTGGGGGAAAACCCGTATTTCTGGAAGAAAATGTCATGTTTTGGGGGCAAAATCTGATATTTCTGGGAGAAAACGTCATATTTATTGTAGAAAAAATGGTATTTGTGGGAGGAAACTGCAGTTCCTGGCAGAAAATGGCATATTTTTTGGGAGAAAGCGGCTATTTGCGGTATAAAATGTAGTACTATTTGCGATTAAACTGGCATTTCTCGGAGAAAATATCATATTTTTGGGGAAAAATGTACTATTT
>NW_011178278.1:0-314 GCF_000146605.3 Meleagris gallopavo
ACTCCCACTACTCAGTCTACTCACCCAATAGAACACAAATCCCATAGCCAGGTTTTTGTGAAATACTTGTGCACTTTCTCGTCAGCTGAAGAAACAGGTGAAAACATAGTGGGCTGATAGGTAGATGTCATCAGATATCCTGCTGGAAATAACAAACACCCAGCTACCACAAAGTTCTCAGGCCCTGATTTAGAGTAGAGGGCCTCCATACTAGCTCAGACTGCAAGTCATCCAGTCAGGTCATGGGAAGTACTGTGGTGGAACTGAAGATGCTAGCCCAAATTTTACAACCTCTTGTCTTACTTGATACAATA
>NW_011178279.1:0-331 GCF_000146605.3 Meleagris gallopavo
AGAAGGGCCAGTTGGTGGGCAGCCTCTCCTCAGGACGCACAAGTTTTTGATCTCCATTTTCCAGGACAGGTGTTTAGTCCAATCCAGCAGAGCCAGTTGGAGGTCTGTGTGTTGGTGTGACCCGGGCTCTGCTCCTCGTGAAAGACCTTGGTTTTATTCCCGTCGTGGATCTTGGCGGAGCTGGTGGTTTGTTCAAAACCAGAAGAGCCATTTGGAGGGCTGGCTCTTGGACGTAACCGGCGCTGCTCTTCGGAAGGACCTGGCTGTTGTTCCCGTCCTTGATCTTGGTTGGGCAGGCGGTTACTCCAAACCAGCAGAGCCAGGTGGCGGT
>NW_011178280.1:0-404 GCF_000146605.3 Meleagris gallopavo
ACACATCTCTTCCAGCTTCACCAGCCTTCTCCTCATTTTGATCTGGGAGATCCATACTGTCGCCATCTGCGCGCAGAATACAACAGCCTGCATGACCCATATCTGCAGGACTACCACAACCGCAAAGACAACCTGCAGAACCTGAAGAACAGGGGCCTTGTCACCGAGGATGGCAAAGTAGGTTTGGATGAGGCCTGACCAGCACAGGTCTCCTCTGCAGGGGTTTCCAGACAGCCGGGGAGGGGCCTGGCACCCCAGTGTGGAGTCCCCTTGGCCCTGGGGAAGGAGGGAGGAGGCAGCGTCCCCACGGCTGGGGAGGGAAGGGTGGAGAGGAGCAGCTCCCCTGCTGCTGGGGGCCTGCACATTTCTGGAAGGCTGTGTGGGTAACTGGCCACAACAGTTCT
>NW_011178281.1:0-349 GCF_000146605.3 Meleagris gallopavo
GATCCTTGCTGTCTTCCTTAAGACCTTCATCTTTCTCATGGAAGTGGCTCAAAAGGTCTTCATCGCCCTGGGGCTTATGGGAATCATCCGTCTGGGAATTCACCTCACGCGTGGCGATATGCGTGAGCAGGTTCAGCTGCATGTGGAGCAGCTGAGTCGGGACATGGCTCAGCTACTGACCAAGACGGTGCAGTGGAAGCAGTGGCAGAACTGGGCGGCCAAGGGAGCCCCGCTCCTTGCTGCTCTTCTGCACTGGCACATCTGGGCCTTTCCCGCAGGCTTTCTCCTGTTCTTCGGCCTCATTTGGTGCATCAGGAAGACAAAATATTTGCCGCAGAGCAACAGCATT
>NW_011178282.1:0-339 GCF_000146605.3 Meleagris gallopavo
ATTGGTCCTTGGAATGGGGTAAGTGGTTTCTTTTTTTCTTTCAGGGCTGTGATCTTCTCTTTTTTGGGGATGGCAAGTGCGCTGAAGGGCTGCTAGGTGTAAGAGCAGCATCTGAATCTGGAGACTGCTTCCTTTGGGGTGTGGGGTGAGCCCTTAGAATGGGGTGAGTGATTCCTGCTTTCTTTCAGAGCTGTGAGCTCTGCTTTTCTGGAGGATCTTAAGCTGGATGGCTGTCATTAATAGG
This sequence comes from Meleagris gallopavo, assembly GCF_000146605.3. Classification (NCBI taxonomy): domain Eukaryota; kingdom Metazoa; phylum Chordata; class Aves; order Galliformes; family Phasianidae; genus Meleagris; species Meleagris gallopavo. The sequence goes on from NW_011178282.1 coordinate 245, forward strand.
GCTATGTGCTAATTGCATCCATGCGGTGGGTGTTTTTTAAGGGCATTGTGTGCATCCTTGTTGTGTTTTAATTATGTTCTGCGTCTCTTCTGATT
>NW_011178283.1:0-337 GCF_000146605.3 Meleagris gallopavo
AGCGGCATTCACGCTGAACCGCTCCGGAGACTTTGCCATCGCTGGCCGAGAAATCGCGCTTCTCCCCGAATGCCGCTTTCAGCCGTCAGCAGCGGTCTCGTGTTTCTCGCTTGCCGAGAACGGGCCACTTCAGCCGGCTGCTTCTCTCCGACGAGTGAGCGGGCTCCTGTGCGCGCATCGGAAAGGAGCGGTTTGCACTTCGCCTTGGCTACATGCAGAATGCACTACGCCTAGCTCTGAATACTATGTCTCTGCCTTTATTTCGAGCCACAATTCATGCTAGTCAGGTTTTCCACTGCTACACATCTGCATTCAGACAGGAAAAAGAGTGGAAGGG
>NW_011178284.1:0-396 GCF_000146605.3 Meleagris gallopavo
CTTATGTCCAGCTCTTTGTCCACCAGGATCGGCGAGTCCTCCGCAGGGCTGCTCCCAAGGGCTTCTACGCCCAGTTTGTACAAGCATCTGGGTTTCCCCTTCATCAGGGACATCAACAGTGGGGTTGAGTGCACCCTAAGGACACCAAGCTGTGGGGTGCAGGGGCACAGCAGAGGGACGGGATGCCATCCACAGAGACCTCAACAGGCTGAGCAGTGGGCACAAATCCAAGTGCAGGGTCAGTAGCTGGGATGAGGGAACAGCCACCACCAAAACATGCTAGGGGATGAAAGGACTGAGCGTAGTCCTGCTCCATAAGGCCTGGGAGTACTGGTGGGTGGGAGCTGGACACAAGCCAGCAGTGGGCCCTTCCAGCCCAGAAGCCAACCGTATCCT
>NW_011178285.1:0-348 GCF_000146605.3 Meleagris gallopavo
GATACAGCAGGAATTCGTTTTGAAAAGAAACTAGATAAAATTACCTAAAATTACTGAGCAGGATTTTTCAGTCAAGGAAAAATAGTTTTTCTGACAAGGAAAATGGAAACCCAAATTAGAAGTAGATGTTAAGGATGACACAGCAACACACCATGCAAGATGTCTGCCATCCATTTTCCAGAAGACACTGGCGTAAATTGGAATGTAATGCATGCTTTTCTCACAGGCAATAGAAAGGATTTCTGCCTCGTTTCCCCAGTTTTATGGCTGCCTGAAAGATGGCAGCTGGCTGTCAGTGTTAGCACACATCTTGTGGCTAACTGCTCTAACTGGGAGTGCTCTGTTACG
>NW_011178286.1:0-326 GCF_000146605.3 Meleagris gallopavo
TATTCATATATTTCTATATAAATTAAGCATGATGTAGCGATGTAGAATAAGGGGTGGAATATCATGGTTTTATGTTTTTTTTGTTTTGGTTCTCAGTATTCCGCATCAAAACATCATGTAGTGTACTGGGAATTAAAGTGTTAATGCTCCAATTCCAGGCACCTATCCCTATACATTACAGAAGTCATGGGATCTGGCCCTTCCGGGTGGGGCGCTCTCTTACTGCTTGGCAGTGGGTGCTGGAGGGTGCTTTTCCTGGGCCCATTCCAAGCTTTTCAGGTTTGAATCAGTCTCGGGAACTCTCTCTCTCCTATTTTATTTGATTT
>NW_011178287.1:0-542 GCF_000146605.3 Meleagris gallopavo
GGGCAAGAACCTCCACTCTCAGAGCAGCAGCCAAGAGCTGGAAGGCAGAAAAAGCTCCCAATCCCCATGGATGTGGCTGGCTGCAAAGACAACAGCTGCCCGCTCTTCAGCAGGGTGATGCTCACCCAGCAAAGCCCTCACCCAGCAGATGCCTTTCCTTACGCTCAGAACTGTCCCACATTTGTGCAGCCCTTGGATTGCATTTCCAAGCCGAGCTCACCTATATCTCAGCCATTCCTTCTGAGTTAGTCTGCTTGGATCCCCACACAGGGCTGCAGCTCAAGAGGTCAACACAGCAGAAATAACACAACATGCAACTGGAAAACACATCTCAAAAGCCGAGAAGAGCCAACTCTCTGACCTTGGGCACAACTCACCAACCAAGAGCCAGGCCTGGCAAACTTGGCCGATCTGAGCATGCGGGAGGGGGCTGCAATCAGACCAGAAGTGTCCACTTCAATTGCAGCTCCTTGTAGAGAGGAACATCAAACAGTAACAGGTGTGAATGAGTTCATTCACAAGCTGCACAATGAGTTTGTTCT
>NW_011178288.1:0-382 GCF_000146605.3 Meleagris gallopavo
GATCAACTACAGGAAGCACCACAATTGATGTCACTTGCCCCTGTAAGAGGACGGAAAATGAGACGAATCTCGACTCAGTTAGAAGAGAAGAAAGAAGAGGAGAGAGGTCCAGAGGAGTGGCTCCAAGATCCACAAGAAGCACCCCTAAGTCCAGGGGAGGGGCCCTCAGTAAGACCACGGTCACCGGCGCCAATGAGGGCAACAAGAAGTCCCGAAAGAGTAAGAGGTGAGCAAGATATTGTTACCATTGTTGATCGATCTCTGAAAATGAATGAAATTCGAAGTCTGAGAAAAGACTTTTCACGTCACCCAAATGAGCCTATTGCCACTTGGTTACTTCGATGTTGGGACAATGGGGCCAACAGTGTGTGGCTGGATAGTA
>NW_011178289.1:0-322 GCF_000146605.3 Meleagris gallopavo
AATTGCTGTTGGCTGAGTAAGAGCAGAGACTGCATGCTAAAGCAGCTCAATGCCCTCAGCTAACCGTGGAAACCTGTCTTTCGAGGGGCTCCCATTCATCATCAGCTGCCATTCTGAACCCCACTTTGCAAACAGCAAAACTTCTACTGCAAATGGCCACAGTCCCCAAAGCTCTGCCACTATCCAGGTATGAGCCTTCTCCCTCCTGTTTTCCATCATAGCCCGTATTTCCGCTCCTAAAAACAGAACTCCTCTTTGACAGCCAAAACACAAAGCAATACGTCGCTTCTCACCGCTCCCTCCTGCCACCCCAAAAGGAATG
>NW_011178290.1:0-370 GCF_000146605.3 Meleagris gallopavo
TCCCTAGGTGTAAGACCCTACACTTGCTTTTGTTGAACCTCATCCGGTTTCTTACTGCCCAGCTCTCCAGCCTGTCCAGGTCTCGCTGAATGGCAGCACAGCCTTCAGGCGTGTCAGCCAATCCTCCCAACTTCGTATCATCAGCAAACTTGCTGAGGGTGGCCACTATACCCTCATCAAGGTCATTGATGAAGATGTTGAACAAGACCGGACCCAGCAGAGACCCCTGGGGGACACCACTGGTTACAGGTCTCCAGCCAGACTCTGCACCACCAACGACGACCCTCTGTGCTCTGCCAGTCAGCCAGTTCTCAACCCACCTCACTGTCCACTCATCTATCCCACACTTCCTCAGCTTTGTTATAAGGAT
>NW_011178290.1:2057-2995 GCF_000146605.3 Meleagris gallopavo
TGATCCTGAGCTTGGAAGAAGAGCTGTTTAAATACTGACCAGCTCTCAGAGGCCCCCTTACCTTCTAACACTCGAGCCCACGGGATAGCTCCAAGTGGTCCCGGAAGAGATCGAAGTTGGCTCTCCTAAAGTCCAGGGTAGCAATCCTACTTATTGCTTTGCTTCTTCCACTCAAGATCTTGAACTCCACCATCTCATGATCACTACAACCCAAACTGCCCCCAACCTTTACTTCCTTAACAAGTCCATCCCTGTTGGTGAGAATAAGGTCCAGTAACACCCCTCCCCGCGTCGGTTCCTCCACCACCTGCACAGAAATTTGTCTTCAACGCGCTGCGAGAACCGTCTGGACCGTGCGTGCCTGGCCATGTTGGTCATCCAGCAAATATCTGGATAATTGAAGTCCCCCATAAGCACCAGTGCCTGGGAACGTGACACTACATCCAGTTGCTTATGGAAGGCCTCATCAGCCTCCTCATCCTGATCAGGGGGCCTGTAGTACACACCCACAACAGTGTCACCCTTACCAGCCTGCCCCTTGATTCTCACCCATAAGCTCTCTACTGCTACATCACTCTCCCCCAAGTGAATTTCAATACATTCTAGCTGCTCTCTCACATAAAGAGCAACTCCACCACCCCGCCTAGCCAGCCGATCTTTCCTAAAAAGCACATAGCCCTCCATGACAACATTCCAGTCATGCGAGCTGTCCTACCACGTCTCCGTAATTGCAATGAGATCATGACCTCGCGACCGCACGCAGAACTCCAGCTCTTCCTGTTTATTTCCCATGCTACGCGCCTTAGTATACAGGCACTTAAGAGAAGCAGCATCCCCCCACCCCTCTCCAAGCCTTTGAACTCCACTGTCTCCACCCATCAAGTTCTGTTTGGAGCCTCGAACTGCCCCCTCAGTCCCAGCGGTCCTCATTTTGGCAT
>NW_011178291.1:0-307 GCF_000146605.3 Meleagris gallopavo
GGCGTGTGACGTCACTTGGGGGTTGGGACGTCTAATGGGTGTGTGACGTCATTTTGGGGGTATGACATCACATGTGGTTGTGTGACGTCACATGGGTGTGTGACGTCATTTAGCGGTGTGTGACGTCACTTTGGGCGTGTGACGTCACTTGGGGGTTGTGACGTCACATGGGGTATGTGACGTCACTTTTTGAGTTATGACGTCAGATGAGTGGGTGTGACATCACATGGGGTGTGTGACGTCACATGGGGGTTGTGACGTCATTATGGGGGTGTGACATCACATGTGGTGGTGTGACGTCAAATGG
>NW_011178292.1:0-307 GCF_000146605.3 Meleagris gallopavo
TCCTTCCTTCCTTCCTTCCTTCCTTCCTTCCTTCCTTCCTTCCTTCCTTCCTTCCTTCCTTCCTTCCTTCCTTCCTTCCTTCCTTCCTTCCTTCCTTCCTTCCTTCCCATTTTGTGGGGTGGGGAGGGAGGGCAGGGGCCTACTGCCCCCCTGTCACGGGCATAAATTGATCTAGTTAACTCCATGACAACATGCTTTGCAGACAGGGCACTTGTGGGCAACGCAGAGGATTGGTGTAGCCACTGCTTTGATAAACTGCAGCATTTACAGACTGAGCTGTGGGAGTTCTGACCCAGCACTGCGAGGC
>NW_011178293.1:0-338 GCF_000146605.3 Meleagris gallopavo
TCTGTGACGATTCTGGGCTTCAGCTGTGTGGTGATCCCGATTCCTCACTAAGAGCAGAGATTCCCCGATTTGTAGCTGTGCAATATGATGTCTGTCCATATCCACCCCCGTGCCCAGTGCGTGGAATAGTTCTGAGTGGCCGACACAACCCAAGCAAAATCAATTTCTGTAGATTATTCAAAAAACTAGAACCCCTTTGCTTTAGTTTCTGCTCCCTGCTCTTGTTTATTTTCTGTTCTCCCTTGCTTCACACGTAACTTCCAAACGTGGCATTTTGCAGATAACGTTTTTCCCCCTTTTATCCCTTGATGGCCCCCCGGGATGTCTTGTTTCTCAAT
>NW_011178294.1:0-347 GCF_000146605.3 Meleagris gallopavo
GAAAACGTCACATTACTGGGGGAGAATCCTTGTATTTCTGGTAGGAAACGTGTTTTGGGTGAGAAAACTGGTGTTTCTGGAACAAAATGTAATATTTCAGGGAGAAATCTGCTATTTTCTGGGTGAAAACGTGATATTTCTGGGGAGAATACTGCAATTCCCGGGTCAAAATGTCACATTACTGGTGGAGAATCCTTGTATTTCTGGTAGGAAACGGTGTTTTGGGGTGAGAAAACTGGTGTTTTCTGGAACAAAATGTAATATTTTCAGGGAGAAATCTGCTATTTCTGGAGAAAACGTGATATTTTCTGGGGAGAATACTGCAATTCCTGGGTGAAAATGTCACA
>NW_011178295.1:0-397 GCF_000146605.3 Meleagris gallopavo
CTCAAAATTACATTTTCTCCAGAAATACCAGATTTCTTCCTTAAATATGACACCTTTTCCAAGAAATATAGATTTTCCCCAAAATATGATATTTTCTCCAAGAAAATGCCAGTTTTATCGCGTAAATACGCCATTTTATTCCGCAAATACCCTCTTTCTCCCAAAAATATGCCATTTTTCTGCCAGGAACTGCAGTTTCCTCCCACAAATACCATTTTTTCTACAAGAAATATGACGTTTTCTCCCAGAAATACCAGATTTTGCCCCCAAAACATGACATTTTTCTCCCAGAAATACGAGTTTTCTCCCAAAATATGACTATTTTGCACCAGAAATACCAGTTTTATCACCAAAGACTACGTTTTTGACCAGAAACACCGATTTTAACCTAAAAAAT
>NW_011178296.1:0-430 GCF_000146605.3 Meleagris gallopavo
AGTTTTCTCACCCAAAACACGTTTCCTACCAGAAATACAAGGATTCTCCCCCAAGAATGTGACATTTTCTGCCAGGAATTGCAGTTTTCTCCCAGAAATATCACATTTTTCTCACAGAAATACCGGTTTTCCCTCCAAAAATAGGACATCTTCTCTCAGAAACGGCAGTTCCCCCCCCAAAATACGCCATTTTCACCCAGAAATTGCAGTATTCCCCCCTGAAATATCACGTTTTCTTCCAGAAATAGCAGATTTCTCCATGAAATATGACATTTTGGAACAGAAATACCAGTTCTCTCACAACAAAATCAGCGTTTTCTACCAGAAATACCAGTTTTCTCCCGGAAATACGGCATTTAACTCTCAGAAATGGCAGTTTTCTCCCCCAAAATATGGTATTTCTCCAACAAGTGACAGTTTTATCACAAAA
>NW_011178297.1:0-331 GCF_000146605.3 Meleagris gallopavo
CCATTTTTCAACCAGAAACAGGACATTTTTCTCCCAGAAATACCAGCTTTTCTCCCAGAAATAGGACGTTTTGTACCAGAAATGCCAGTTTTCTCACCAAAAACTCAGCGTTTCCTAACAGAAATACCCGTTTTCCCGCCCGCAAGTTAGGCCAATTTTTCTCTCAGAAATGGCAGTTTTCTCCCCCAACATGACGTTTTCTCCCAGGAATTGCACCTTTCTTCCTGAAATAATTACATTTTCTCACCAAAAATACCAGTTGTCTCCCCAACAATATGGCAATATCTCCCAGAAATACCGGTTTTCTCACCCAAAACACAACGTTTCCTAC
>NW_011178298.1:0-326 GCF_000146605.3 Meleagris gallopavo
AAACGGCGCTCCCGCAACAGCATAGGCTGCCAAAGGTGCTGGCAGCACTGTTGATGGCCCTCACCGGGAGACGGTAGCAAGAGAAAGCCCAGGAGACGGTGCTCACCAGAAGGGCAGTCCTAAAAGCGACGCTGGAGACGGCGCACGCCTGAAGGACAATGCTAAAGGCAACGCCGTAGACGGCGTTCACCAGAAGGGCAAGGCAAGACACAGCACTGGAGACAGTGCTCACCTGAAGGACAATGCTAAAGACAATGCCGTAGACGGCACACACCAAAAGAACGAAGCAAGAGAAGAACGAAGCAAGAGGTGGAGCTGGAGATGAC
>NW_011178299.1:0-302 GCF_000146605.3 Meleagris gallopavo
TTTTCTCCCACAAATCCCATATTTCAACCAGAAACATGGCGTTTTCTCCACGAAATTGCAGTTGTCTCTCAGAAATATATTTTCTCCCAGAATACCAGCTTTTCTCCCCAAAATATGACCTTTTCTCCCAGAAGTTGCAGTATTCTCCCCAGAAATATGATATTTTCTACCAGAAATCCCCGCTTTCTCCCAGAAATACGAGAGTTTCTACGACAAATCTCAGGTTTCTCCCTGAAAATACGGCATTTTCTGCAAAAAATGGCACTTTTCTCCCAGAAAAATTGTCGCTATCTCCCAGAAAT
>NW_011178300.1:0-354 GCF_000146605.3 Meleagris gallopavo
AGAATTGTGCATGGAAATTGGAACTTGTTACATTGCAACACGGACTGTAATTTCTGTCCCAGCATTCTGTAACTTGGACTATTTTTTTTTTCTGTGGGCAAGGAGAAAGTGCGTCCAAATCTGTTTGTAACTACCTAGGAATTAATTAGCTCAGCAAGAAGGGCATTGTGGGGTTAATGTTGCTGCTGTTCTGGAGTAATTCAGTCTTCACGTTTTTGCTCAGTTTCTGTCCAAAGCTGAGATGACAACTGTGTCATCAGACGATCCACCATCTGATGATGTTATTACTGCTGATGAGCTAACAGCTACCCCAGAGCAGAGATCTTGCTGGCTTTCTCAAGCTGCCTTCGACAT
>NW_011178301.1:0-354 GCF_000146605.3 Meleagris gallopavo
GTCATAGTAATTTTCTCCCCCCAAAATATTATATATTCTGCCACAAATCCCAGTTTTCTCCCCAAAAATACACCATTTTCTGCCAGGAACTGCAGTTTTTCTACCCAGAAATATGATATTTCTACCAGAAATCCCAGTTTTCTCCCAGAAATACGAGAGTTTCTACCACAAATGCCAGTTTTCTGCCCGAAAGTATGACATTTTCTGGCAGGGACTGCAGTTTTCTCCCGGAAATATGACATTTTCTCCCAGAAAAATCCGTTTTCTCCCCAAAAATACGGCAATATCTCCCAGAAACACCCGTTTTCTCCAAGAAATATGACATTTTCTCCCAGAAATACCCGTTTTCTCCCC
>NW_011178302.1:0-324 GCF_000146605.3 Meleagris gallopavo
GCGAAGGGAGGAGATCCCCCATCCCTCTGCTCTGCGCTGGTCAGGCCTCAGCTGCAGTGCTGCGTCCAGATGTGGAGTCCTCAGTGCAGGGAGACATGGAGCTGTGCGAGTGCATCCAGAGTACAGCCACAAACGCGAACCCAAGGATGGAACCCCTGTCCTGTAAGCAAGGAGAGCTGGGCTGTTCAGCCTCCTGGAGAAGTGAAGGCTCCAAGGGAACCTGCTAACAGCCTCTCAATACCTCAAGGAAAGAACAAGGGAAAATGGAGGTGAAATCTAAGGAAAATGTCTTGTACAGTGAGGGTGCTGAGGCAGTGGCACAGG
>NW_011178303.1:0-336 GCF_000146605.3 Meleagris gallopavo
AAAATACACATACAAAAAAAAGAAAAAAGAAAATCCCAATAAACAGAGTCGAATACGGTAGATTTTCTCTTATGTAGCTCTTCTTATTTCTCTCTAGAGACAGAATAGAGAGAGCATAGGCAGTCGTAATGCAGCCATGTTACAACATGCATTTTCAGCCTTACTGACCATTTTGACATCAGTTATTCTTGAATACACGTGAGTTCAGGTGGCAGGAAATGTCAAGAGCTTGCTTTAAAGCTTCCTGGAAATTAAATATTGACTGTTGCACTCCAGATCTGCTCTTCAGCTTCTGCAGGCAATTGTACTTTTGGAAGAAAATTCATCTTCAGGAGG
>NW_011178304.1:0-301 GCF_000146605.3 Meleagris gallopavo
CCAGGATGGACTCCTAGTGGTCAGTAGAGACCCGTAGGAACCAGTAGGAGCGCAAACCAGTCTGAACCCATACAAAAAAGTCCCATCGGAATCAGTAAAAACCACTAGGAATGCACACCCGTGTGCCTGGTGCCGGCCTCTCTGGAGGTGGCTTTAGGCCCAGGGCCAGTGCCGGCTCTCCAGCTGTGGCTTTAGGCCCTAAGCTGGTGCTGGCCTCTTGTGCTCTGGCTGGGCTTTAGGCCTCGGGGCCAGTGCAGGCCTCTCGGGATGTGACTTTGGGCCCTGGGGCTGCTGCCAGCCT
>NW_011178305.1:0-369 GCF_000146605.3 Meleagris gallopavo
CTCCCCTCGTCTCACTTGAAAACCATTTCCCCCTTGTCCTATCGCCTATCCACCCTCCTAAACCAGTCCGTTGCCCCCTCCTGCTTATGCGCTCCCTTCGAGTCTTGGAAGGCTGTCATGTAGCTATCTCCTAGAGCTTTCTCTTCTACCCACAGAACAATCCCAGTTCCCTCAACATTCTTCTAAGAGAGGTGCTCCAGCCTCTGATCATCTTCGTGGCCCTTCTCTGGACCTGCTCCAAAAAGCTCCACATCATTCCCGTGCTGGAGCCCCAGGCCTGGACGCAGTGCTGCACAATGGGGCCGCACACCAGAGCCGAGTAGAGGGGGACAATCACCTCCCTCTCCCTGCTGGTCGCTCCTCTTTGAA
>NW_011178306.1:0-392 GCF_000146605.3 Meleagris gallopavo
AAATATGGTATTTTCTCCAACAAGTGACAGTTTCATCACAAAAATACGACATTTTCCACCACAAATACCAGTTTTCTCCCAAAAACATGCCGTTTTCTGCCAGGAACTGCAGTTTCCTCCCACAAATACCATTTTTCAACCAGAAAACAGGACATTTTCTCCCCAGAAATACCAGCTTTCTCCCAGAAATAGGACGTTTTGTACCAGAAATGCCAGTTTTCTCACCAAATACTCAGCGTTTCCTAACAGAAATACCAGTTTTTGCCCGGAAGTAGGCCATTTTCTCTCAGAAATGGCAGTTTTCTCCCCCAACATGACGTTTTCTCCCAGGAATTGCACCTTTCTTCCTGAAATATTACATTTTCTCACCAAAAATACCCAGTTGTCTCCCC
>NW_011178307.1:0-402 GCF_000146605.3 Meleagris gallopavo
AGGAATGCCTCCTACTTATTTCCATAGAAATGACGACAGATACATAGAGTGAATTCTCAGCTACAAAACTCTGTTTTTCAACACGGTTACCACCATTAGCTATGCTTTTTTTCCAGTGTTGAACGAGTGCCTGCATGCTGTGCTTGTTTAAAAAGAAAAAAACAATCTGGCTGTTTGGGTGGTTTGTCTTTTGCATCGCTGTTGCCACTGCTGAAGCCTCACTGCGCTCACATCCACGTGTTGGTCTTCATAAATGCTCTGTTCAGTGCGGAGGAGTTCAGTGACAGCCCTGTGCTCCGTGTGCACCTCCACGTCAGGTGCTGTGCTGTCATCCTGGCCTCTGCTGCCGTCTGTCGCCTGGCTACAAAATGAACTGAGTGCTGGCAGGAAGGTTCAACCTCT
>NW_011178308.1:0-457 GCF_000146605.3 Meleagris gallopavo
GTTTCCTACCAGAAATACAAGGATTCTCCCCCAAGAATGTGACATTTTCTGCCAGGAATTGCAGTTTTCTCCCAGAAATATCACATTTTCTCACAGAATACCGGTTTTCCCTAAGAAAATAGGACATCTTCTCTCAGAAATGGCAGTTTCCCCCCCCAAAATACGCCATTTTCACCCAGAAATTGCAGTATTCTCCCCTGAAATATCACGTTTTCTTCCAGAAATAGCAGATTTCTCCATGAAATACTGACATTTTGGAACAGAAATACCAGTTCTCTCACAACAAAATCAGCGTTTTCTACCAGAAATACCAGTTTTCTCCCGGAAATACGGCATTTAACTCTCAGAAATGGCAGTTTTCTCCCCAAAAATATGGTATTTTCTCCAACAAGTGACAGTTTTATCACAAAAATACGACATTTTCCACCACAAATACCAGTTTTCTCCCAAAAATATG
>NW_011178309.1:0-425 GCF_000146605.3 Meleagris gallopavo
CCGCTCACTCGTTGGAGAAAAGCAGCCGGCTGAAGTGGCCCGTTCTCGGCAAGCGAGAAACACGAGACGGCTGCTGACGGCTGAAAGCGGAGTTCGGGGAGAAACGCGATTACTCGGCCAGCGACGGCAAAGTCTCCGGAGCGGTTCAGCGCGGATGCCGCTTTCTGCGCGTGAGAGCGAAGCAGTGCGATTCCGATGCCGACAAGTGCGAATTCAGCCTCCTGCACTACCTGCGAGTGGGGGGTTTTTTCTGCGCAGCCCTGAAAGGCTCTGTGCCCACTTTCTGAAACGCTCTCCCTGAGAGCACTACAGCTGTCGCTCCTCGAACTTGCAAATGCCTTATTGGAGAGGGTTTTCCCTTCCACTCTTTTCCTCTCTGAATGCAGATGTGTAGCAGCGGAAACCTGACTAGCATGAATTGTGGC
>NW_011178310.1:0-376 GCF_000146605.3 Meleagris gallopavo
AGGCCTTCATCGCCCTGGAGTTTATGGGAATCATCCGTCTGGGAATTCACCTCACACGTGGCGATATGTATGAGCAGGTTCAGCTGCATGTGGAGCAGCTGAGTCGGGACATGGCTCAGCTGCTGACCAAGACGGTGCAGTGGACCCAGCGGCAGACCTGGGCGGTCAAGGGATCCATGCTCCTTGCTGCCCTTCAGCACTGGCAGATCTGGGGCCTTTCCCGGAGGCTTTCTCCTGTTCTTTGGCCTCATATGCAGCATGAGGAAGACGAGATATTTGCCAGGGAGCAGCAGCATGATCTGGATCTTTGCAGCGATCCTTGTTGTCTTCCTTAAGACCTTCATCTTCCTCATGAAAGTGGCTCGAATGGTCTTCA
>NW_011178312.1:0-309 GCF_000146605.3 Meleagris gallopavo
AGCAGTTAACTATCTTGTGCTCTCTAAGGCTTGATCCTGTAAATTGCTGACTGCCTTTAATTGTCAGTGAGAGTTGAAGGTGTTAAAAGGCCAGGTATATAAAACTCCTGGATGCCTACTATTCCCACTCTTGTGGTAAATTCAGCATAGTTTTGAAATCATCTCTTTCAGACCTTACAGGGTGTGGCCCTTCAAAATGTTGAGACAGAGAGTGTCAGTTGCCCTAATGTGAGCTTCTGTACAAGTCTCAAATTGGTGCCATCTTGATATTAACAGGCAGATTTGTGTCTGTTTTTCTTTGAGACATTT
>NW_011178313.1:0-311 GCF_000146605.3 Meleagris gallopavo
CTATCATACGAGTCTTCGTATATTGCTTCTCTCATGCCTAAGTCGCGAGTGTAGTTTTGAAGGTCCTCCATGGAGGACCACAGTCCTATGTTTAATGGAATATCTGTTTTATTTGGCCAGACTATCCAGCATTCTGCCATTAACCAATCTATTACTGAGTGGTTCTCATTGGTATACTGGATGGCAGCGTATAGTCTCTGCCTGACAGCAGGATGTAATGTTAAGGTGGCCAGCTTTGCCATTTCCGGCCCATTAACCATAACACTTTCTGCTCCTGAATCCCATAACCTGAGCAGCCATGCAGGTATACT
>NW_011178314.1:0-467 GCF_000146605.3 Meleagris gallopavo
TGTAGTTTTGTGCCTCAAGGAGGAGTGATCCTTTAAACAAATGGTGGGTGTACAGAGGGTATGGGGTGAGATGCATGCCTCTGGCTCCATCCAGTGGGTTTTCTGTCACTGAAGGCTTTAAGCACAGGTTAGGTACTGGAAGGTTTGAGTATTTCTACACAGATAGGTTAGAACTTTGCATTTCTGAAGTTGCTGATATCGCTGAGTAAAAGCAAAATGATTACAGCACAAGCATTTTCCTGGGCATCTTACGAAAATGCCTGTATCTGCAGAACCTTTCCCCTCTGAAAAAGAAAGCGTTGTCTATTCTTTTTTGGAAGGAACTGGCTTCCAGCTGAGAAGCTGATGGATTCATGGGCTCAGACAGTCACTTGGAATGGAGGTGACTTGTAGGGATTGTGCCTGAACCTGCTGCTCCGAGCATCCTGAGACCAAGTTTCTCAGAGTCTTTTTTCCCTTTCATCCTC
>NW_011178315.1:0-326 GCF_000146605.3 Meleagris gallopavo
GCCTTATTAGAGAGGGTTTTCCCTTTCACTCTTTTCCTGTCTGAATGCAGATGTGTAGCAGTGGAAAACCTCACTAGACTGAATTGTGGCTCGAAATAAAGGCAGAGACATAGTATTCGGAGCTAGTCAGGTGCATTCTGCACGTAGGAAAGCTAAGCGCAAACCGCTCCTTTCCGATGCGCGCACGGGAGCCCGCTCACTCGTCGGAGAAAAGCAGCCGGCTGAAGTGGCCCGTTCTCGGCAAGCGACAAACACGAGACCGCTGCTGATGGCTGAAAGCCGCATTCGGGGTGAAACGCGATTTCTCGGCCATGTACGGCCAAGTC
>NW_011178316.1:0-381 GCF_000146605.3 Meleagris gallopavo
AAAACTGGTATTTCTGGTAGAAAACGCTGATTTTGTTGTGAGAGAACTTGGTATTTCTGTTCCAAAATGTCATATTTCATGGAGAAATCTGCTATTTCTGGAAGAAAACGTGCTATTTCTGGGGAGAATACTGCAATTTCTGGGTGAAAATGGCGTATTTTGGGGGTGGAAACTGCCGTTTCTGAGAGATGTCCTATTTTCGGAGGGAAAACCGGTATTTCTGTGAGAAAATGTGATATTTCTGGGAGAAAACTGCAATTCCTGGCAGGAAATGTCACATTCTTGGGGGAGAATCCTTGTATTTCTGGTAGGAAACGTGTTTTGGGTGAGAAAACTGGTATTTCTGGAACAAAATGTAATATTTCAGGGAGAAAGCTGGTA
>NW_011178317.1:0-436 GCF_000146605.3 Meleagris gallopavo
AGGTCCCATGGACTTGTGGACCTTAGTACTGCCTAGGCGCTCACGCACGTCCTCTTTCCTGACTAACGGCAAGTCTCCCATTCCCCAGACCCTCTCACTAACCTCCAGGGTGTGGGATTCCTGCAGGGGAGCCTTTTCACTGAAGACAGAAGTAAAGAAGGCATTCAGTATCTCTGCCTTCTCAGCATCCCCCGTTACGAGGACCCCCCCCTCACTTAGTAAGGGGCCCACATTCTCCCTAGTTTTCCTTTTGCTATTAACATACTTGAAGAAGCCTTTTTTATTATCCTTTATCACTTTAGCTAGATTCAATTCCAGACGGGCTTTAGCCTTCCTCGTTGCATCCCTGCAGGCCCTGACTACATTCCTATATTCTTCCCAAGCGATCAGACCCTTTTTCCACATTTCATGGACCTTCTTCTTTCCTTTGAGCTTG
>NW_011178318.1:0-302 GCF_000146605.3 Meleagris gallopavo
TTTTGTGATAAAACTGTCACTTGTTGGAGAAAATACCATATTTTTGGGGAGAAGACTGCCATTTCTGAGAGTTAAATGCCGTATTTCCGGGAGAAAACTGGTATTTCTGGTAGAAAACGCTGATTTTGTTGTGAGAGAACTGGTATTTCTGTTCCAAAATGTCATATTTCATGGAGAAAATCTGCTATTTCTGGAAGAAAACGTGCTATTTCTGGGGAGAATACTGCAATTTCTGGGTGAAAATGGCGTATTTTGGGGGGGAAACTGCCGTTTCTGAGAGAAGATGTCCTATTTTCGGAGGG
>NW_011178319.1:0-315 GCF_000146605.3 Meleagris gallopavo
ATGCCCAAGTCCTTTTTGTTACGGCTGCTCTCCATCCTTTCATGCCTCAGCTTGTATTAGTAGCGGGGGTTTCCTCGACCCAGGTGCAAGTCCTTGCACGTGGCTCTGTTGGACGTCATGAGGTTCTCCTGGGCCTCAGGACACAAACCTGATCTTCTCTCACAACCGCAGAAATGCTTCTGGTTTTCCTCCCAGTCCCCTCCTTCTCACTCACGCACTCTGAATAAATGCTGCTGATTGCAACAAGTGAGGGTGCCTCACATCCTTCTTTGCATGAACACCGCTACATCCATGGCCAGAAATATTCAGAATGTC
>NW_011178320.1:0-397 GCF_000146605.3 Meleagris gallopavo
GCTTCGCTCTCATGCGTAGAAAGCGGCACTCGCGCTGAACTGCTCCGGAGAGTTTGCCGACGCTGGTCGAGAAATCGCGCTTCTCCCCGAGTGCCGCTTTCAGCCGTCAGCAGCGCTCTCGTGTTTCTCACTTGCCGAGAACGGGCGACTTGTGCCTGCTGCTTTTCTCCGACGCGCGAGCGGTCTCGTGTCCGCACGTCGGAGAGGAGCGGTTTGCACTTCGCCTCGGGTACATGCAGAATGCGCTAGGCCTAGCTGTGAATACGACGTCTCTGCCTTCATTTCGAGCGGCAATTCTTTTTTGGTGTTGTTCTCCATGGCTACGCTTGTGCATGCTCGGAGGAAAAGAGTGGAGAGCAAACCCCTCTCTAATAAGGCTGTTGGAAGTTCGGGGAGC
>NW_011178321.1:0-316 GCF_000146605.3 Meleagris gallopavo
ACCTCACACCCCCTAAAATGACGTCACACACCCATTGTGACATCACACAACCCAAAATGACGTCACACACCCCAAAAATGACCTCACACACCCCATATGACGTCACACCACCACATGTGATGTCACACCCCCATAATGACGTCACAACCCCCATGTGACGTCACACACCCCATGTGATGTCACACCCACCCATGTGACGTCATAACCAAAAAGGACGTCACACACCCCATGTGACGTCACAACCCCCAAGTGACGTCACACGCCCAAAATAACGCACAGACGCCATTTGACGTCACACCACCACATGTGATCTCAC
>NW_011178322.1:0-391 GCF_000146605.3 Meleagris gallopavo
ACGAGCCCCCCCACAAACCCCCACTAGGAACCCCCCCCAGCCGCCCCCCCCAGCCCTGCCCGCCCCATAGGCCCCCATAGGCCCCCCCGCCCACCGTAGGTTTCGGACATGGCTGTGGGGCCGCCGGGCGCTGCCGCCGCCGGGCAGTGCGGAAGCGGAGCGGACACAATATGGCGGCGCCCGGTAAAGCCGCTTCCGGCTTTAGTGCGCCTGCGTGACAGGAAGTGCCCGGAGAAGGGCGGGTTTTAAGTGCGATGGAGCTTTTGCGATTGGCCGAAAGGCGGGGTCAGCCACGGGGGTGGGCGTGGCTAGAAGGAGGGGCGTGGCCAATAGCGCCCTAACCTGGGGAACGCCCCGCCCCACCCCGAGGATGCGCGGCGATCTATGGGAC
>NW_011178323.1:0-333 GCF_000146605.3 Meleagris gallopavo
GATATTTTCTACCAGAAATCCCCACTTTTCTCCCAGAAATACGAGAGTTTCTTCCACAAATGCCAGTTTTCTGCCCGAAAGTATGACATTTTCTGGCAGGAACTGCAGTTTTCTCCTGGAAATATGACATTTTCTCCCAGAAATACCCGTTTTCTCCCCAAAAATACCACATTTTCTCACTGACATAGGTGTTTTCTCCAAAGAAATAAAACATTTCCTCCCCGAAATACCAGTTTTCTCCCAGAAATAGGACATTTTCTCAATGAACTTGCTGTGTCTTCTCAGAAATACCTGTTTTCTCCCAGAAATAGGACATTTTTCAACCAGAAACAT
>NW_011178324.1:0-313 GCF_000146605.3 Meleagris gallopavo
TGCATGCATGGTGAAGGGTGTCTGTATGGAAAGTTTTGTTGACACGTAAAGGAGGTGGGAAAGTTACAAGACTAATTTGGGAATCTCTCTAAGGGATGTTAGAACCTGCAATAAGTGTTTTGGATAGTCAGTATCTGAGTCTGTGCCTCAGACACCACAGTGGGGTGGGTGTGAGAGTATGTTAGAGCGTGCCAGAAGATACGGGGATGTCCTTGAGTGCAGTAGGGCATATTTGGAAATATTTGGAAAAGAGCTGAAGAGGCCTCGAGCACGCTGAGGAGCTGTGAGAAGGCACTAGGGTGCTGTGAGATGT
>NW_011178325.1:0-303 GCF_000146605.3 Meleagris gallopavo
TATCTTTCGTGTGAGATACTTATTCAGGAAGTATCCTCTGGAGCACCAGTGTACTTCAGATTGCAAAGGATAACTTCTTAAGATATTATACTGGAACTTCAAAATCCAAGACATGACACCAGTGACATCTGCTAAATCTTTTCTCCCTTTTGTTGTGGACATCTGTCAGTTAAATATATAAGTGAATCTACTAGGGGCTTAGAAAGACTTCATGAAAATGATTTGCATGTACAATATCTTTCTCACGCCTCACTCTTTTTGAGAAGGTTTATGGGCATTTTGGCTGGTGCAAGATAAACGACC
>NW_011178326.1:0-306 GCF_000146605.3 Meleagris gallopavo
GGGGTCTAGGGCCGATGTGGGTCTGTAGGGGGCTATTGGGGGAGCTATCCAGTTCTATGGGGAATCTATGAGGGGCAGTGGGTGGGCTGTAGGAGGGTTATGGGGGGATATGTGTCCATAAGGGGCAGTGGGTGGGCTTTAGGAGGGTTATAGTGGGATATGGGATATAGCCCATATGTGGGCTGTGGTGTGTCTATAGGGAGATGTGAGGCACTAGTGAGTTTATAGTGGGGATTTGGGGCTTTAGGGGATTGTGGAATGCTGTGAGAGGAGATAGGGTGACAGAGGGCTGGGGGAAGCTATAGG
>NW_011178327.1:0-375 GCF_000146605.3 Meleagris gallopavo
GCGATAACAAGGGAACTTCAGAAGCACATTTCACTTTTAAAGAAGGAAAACAGACATACCTTCATCCATTTGCTATGAAATGCCCCTTCATTCCATATCTATAAAAGCAAAAAGCAAAACAGAAGTCAGTACCTGTTGATATACAAGTAGTAGCGCATACACATAAATCTTTCACCATCATTACTGAACTTCCTTATCAGCCCCCCAGGGAAATAACCTGTATGAAAATCCAAGGCAGGTGCTTATTTCTCTCATCCTTCGGCCCACAGCCTGCAGCCTTACTGAAAACGAACCCCAGTGCTGTGAGAGCTCTCTACAACCCTTGGCCTTGTCACACGTTATGTGCTATTAACGCCGTCTCTACAGCTTGGCAGA
>NW_011178328.1:0-357 GCF_000146605.3 Meleagris gallopavo
GACCAGAGCGGAGAAGATGCTCTCCCAGGTCACAACCAAACACCCCTTCCTTCTCCACCTCCCGCTCCTTCGGCTTCTTTGGGCGGGCCTTCACCAAGGGAACGAAGGAAGGTGATGAGCTTGCCGCGTTTCTTTGGCGCTGCACACAAAATGGAGAACCAGGTCATTCCAGGTTTGGCTCAGTTGGACCAGGCCGAGCACAACACATGCGATACGTCAAAACGAGAAGAACATTACCAACAAGTACATACAAAAACGGATTTTCCCCATCCCCCATCCCTGGAGGAGCCCAAGGCCAGGATGGATGGGGCCGTGGGCAGCCTGGTCTAGTCCCGCATGAAATGTGGATGCTGGCAG
>NW_011178329.1:0-429 GCF_000146605.3 Meleagris gallopavo
TATATTAAGCATGATGTAGTGATGTAGAATAAGGGGTGGAATGTCATGGTTTTGTGATTTTTGGTTTTCGGTATTCCACATCATAACATCATGTAATGCACTGGGGGTTTGATTGCTGATGCTCAAGTTCCGGGTGCCTGTCCGAAGGAGAAGAAGAACTACATTTCCCCAGGGGACTTTGCGGTCAGCGAGGAGATATAACTCCCGGCAAGGTCACCTGATGTTCTCTTCTTTGCCTGCGCTGCTTCGCTTGCGCTTCTCTGCCTGCGCTTCTCTGCCTGCGCTTCTTCATCGGCTCAACTGGACTGCACTTCTCATCTCAGCATTGTGGTGAGGCCTATCCACCTTCAATTTCACACACTCTCTCTCTCCCTTATATTCTGCTGATACCATATTTAGTAAATTAGTTTGTTTCACCTCAGATTGTTG
>NW_011178331.1:0-352 GCF_000146605.3 Meleagris gallopavo
CCATCAGCGAGTTCCTCCTGCTGGCGTTGGCAGACACGCGGCAGCTGCAGCTCCTGCACTTCTGGCTCTTGCTGGGCATCTACCTGGCTGCCCTCCTGGGCAACGGCCTCATCAGCACAGCCGTAGCCTGCCACCACCGCCTGCACAGCCCCATGGACTTCTTCCTGCTCAACCTCGCCCTCCTCGACCTGGGCTGCATCTCCACCACTCTCCCCAAAGCCATGGCCAATGCCCTCTGGGACACCAAGCACATCTCCTATGCAGGATGTGCTGCTCAGGTCTTTTTCTTTTTGTTTTTGTTTTCAGCAGAGTATTGCATTCTCACCATCATGTCCTATGACCGCTACGTTGC
>NW_011178332.1:0-391 GCF_000146605.3 Meleagris gallopavo
CTCCCCCAAAATGACGTTTTTCTCCCAGGAATTGCACCTTTCCTCCTGACATATTACATTTTCTACCAAAAATACCAGTTGTCTCCCCAACAATATGGCAATATCTCCCAGAAATACCAGCTTTCTCACCCAAAACACACCGTTTCTTACCAGAAATACAAGGACTCTCCCCCAATAATGTGACATTTTCTGCCAGGAATTGCAGTTTTCTCCCAGAAATACCACATTTTCTCACAGAAATACCGGTTTTCCCTCCGAAAATAGGACATCTTCTCTCAGAAACGGCAGTTCCCCCCCCCCAAAATACGCCTTTGTCACCCAGAAATTGCAGTATTCTCCCAAGAAATATCACGATTTCTTCCAGAAATAGCAGATTTCTCCATGAAATATG
>NW_011178333.1:0-455 GCF_000146605.3 Meleagris gallopavo
AAAGAGCCAGGCTACGATAACGCAGCAAATGCCAATGGGAACCTGGAACTCAGAGAACTTTTACAGTCCCTAGGAGAAGAAAAAAGCCTCCTCGGGTGACTTGAGCTACGATGCCCAGCCACCTGAGGAAAAAGAGCTGGCCATCGGGCAGTTTATGGCACGACAGGGGATGGTGGTTCCCCTGTAACGGGGGCCTCCAGGCGGGACCAGAGGCCCTGTGTCAAATGAGCAACTTTTCGGTCCCCAAAAAGCGCACAACGGGTTACGGCAGCGGTGGACACGGGCACGCAAACGGAAGACACTCACCTGCTCCATCTCCGAAGAATGAGCTGCATTTTGGAGCTGAAGAGGACGCCTGTGTGGTTCAAGAGGAATTCCACAACGGCCGACTGGATCTGCAACTCCATGAAGGCAGCTCTTCTGCTGGCGCAGGCAGACTCGCTCTGCTGCGCTCT
>NW_011178334.1:0-380 GCF_000146605.3 Meleagris gallopavo
TTCAGAGAGGAAAAGAAGTGGAAGGGAAAACCCTCTCTAATAAGGCATTTGCAAGTTCGAGGAGCGACAGCTGTAGTGCTCTCAGGGAGTGCGTGACAGAAAGTGGGGAGAGATCCTTTCAGGACTGCGGAGAAAAAACACCCACTCGCAGGTAGTGCAGGAGGCTGAATTTGCACTTGTCGGCATCGGACTCGCACTCCTTCGCTCTCACGCGTAGAAAGCGGCATTCGCGCTGAACCGCTCCGGAGACTTTGCCGGAGCTGGCCGAGAAATCGCGCTTCTCCCCGAACGCCGCTTTCAGCCGTCAGCAGCGGTCTCGTGTTTCTCGCTTGCCGAGAACGGGCCACTTCAGCCGGCTGCTTTTCTCCGACGAGTGAGCG
>NW_011178335.1:0-345 GCF_000146605.3 Meleagris gallopavo
TCTCGTGTTTCTCGCTTGCCGAGAACGGGCCACTTCAGCCGGCTGCTTTTCTCCGACGAGTGAGCGGGCTCCTGTGCGCGCATCGGAAAGGAGCGCAGAATGCACTACGCCTACCTCCGAATACTATGTCTCTGCCTTTATTTCGAGCCACAATTCATGCTAGTCAGGTTTTCCACTGCTACACATCTGCATTCAGAGAGGAAAAGAGTGGAAGGGAAAACAAGCTCTAATAAGGCATTTTGCAAGTTTCGAGGAGCGACAGCTGTAGTGCTCTCAGGGAGAGCGTTTCAGAAAGTGGGGAGAGATCCTTTCAGGACTGCGCAGAAAAAACCCCCCACACGCAGG
>NW_011178336.1:0-397 GCF_000146605.3 Meleagris gallopavo
TGGAATGTGTGCTTGAGAGTCACTTCCAGGATGATCTGCTCCATGATCCGTGACCAGCACAGAGGTGAGACTGACATGCTGGTAGTTCCCCGCGTCACACTTTCTATCCTTCCTAAGAGGTGTGCTGTCACCTTTTTTCTCCTCAGCACGGTCTTGACCTGACTGCCTCGACTTGTGAAATACCATGGAGAGTGGCTCGGTGACTGCAGCGGTGAATTCCCTCGGAACTCTGGCACTCATCTCGTCAGGACCCAAAGACTCCTGGCTGTTTGGGTCCTCAGGTGGTCCAGAACCTGATCTCCCATGGCAGTGTGGGATGGGAAGGGGTGTGTGGGACTGAGGAAGCAATGGCAGTCCCCACCTCACCAAAGCAAAGATGAGGGCTGTGCATAATGAG
>NW_011178337.1:0-318 GCF_000146605.3 Meleagris gallopavo
CGGTCATTTCTCTCTTTGTTGCTCTGAATGGTAAACGATTAAATGTTCAGCGTTCGTTTTTCTGTGTTTTGGCCTGTGGTCAATTCTGCAGCTCCGAGGACCCCCCATCCCCCGTGCCCCACCTCAGTACAAGGACGGGGCACCGCAAATGGCCGCGTCATAGGACTGCAACCACCTGCCCCGTTCCTCCCCCCAAAATCCCCTCCCCACCTCAGCACTGTGTGGGAAATGGCTGGGGCGGGGATTCCGGGAGAGCTGGGCGGCTCAGCCTGCAGCAGAGGAGCTCGGGGGGATCCCGGGCACGGCCGTCGGTCCCCG
>NW_011178338.1:0-305 GCF_000146605.3 Meleagris gallopavo
TCCGTCACCCTCACCGTGAAGAAGTTCTTACGCACATTCGTGCGAAACTTCCTATGCTGCAGCCTATGTCCGTTTCCCCTCGTCCTGTCTCCACGTACCACTGAAAAGAGACTGGCCTCAACCACTTATGGCCGCCACACCTCAGATTATTTATAAACCTGGATCAGGTCCCTCTCAGTCTTCTTTTCTCAAGGCTAAACAGACCCAGTTCACTTAGCCTTTTCTTCCTAGGGGAGATGCTCCAGGCCCTTCACCATCTTTGTGGCCCTCCGCTGGACTCTTTCCAAGAGATCCCTGTCTTTTTT
>NW_011178340.1:0-456 GCF_000146605.3 Meleagris gallopavo
CACCATTCCCCTAGTTAAAAATGATCCCCGGGGCAGATTCCAGGGTTTTCTGGGATTTCCTTATTATCAACTGGCAACTATAATTTAGTAATGGGCTCCCCTGCGTACTTTGGGGAGTATTTCCCCAGTACGCTTGACAGAATACTTTTCAGGGACTGGACAAAGATGTCTTAGCTATAGAAAGAAAAGGGCAAATTAGCTGCATTCACAGTGGCAGGGCCACTGTTGAATGCTTTAAATCAAGCAGAGACAAGATCAGATAATTTAGAAAATGAAAATCAGCTACTAAAAGCTCGGATTGACAAACTGGAGCAAGAACTTAATATATTGATGGGAAAAAAACCAGTTTTACAGTCTCTAGGCCAGGTCCGTTGTATTTCAATAGATGATAGTCATACCTCTGAGTAGCGGACCTGGTTCAAGAGGAAAACAGGAGTTCCAAATCAGACCTAGAGG
>NW_011178341.1:0-359 GCF_000146605.3 Meleagris gallopavo
CAGTTGAAGAAGGAGCTAGTTTGGGCTGTAAAAAATAGTGCATTTTGAGGGATTTTTTGCTGAGTTGGGGCTAACAGGACGAGGCTTCTATTGGTGACCGGTTTCTGTGACAAGGAAAAATTACACTTTTTTTTAGGGATGGAGCGTGGGATTTGATTGAATCTTACTGAGAAAGGGGGAACGGAAAGCCTGTGTGGGTACGAACGCTGTGAGCTGTAGTTTGGGTACCTTCATCTGAATAGGGCTGCATGAAAGGGTGTGTTTGATGGAGGAGAGGAGAGGAAAGTGCAGTGCAGTTTGTGTTGGCTGGAGGAAAGCGACAACATTCAGAGCGGAAAGGCAAATTAAGAAACGACGCT
>NW_011178342.1:0-308 GCF_000146605.3 Meleagris gallopavo
CTTTGCCAGCAGTGACAACGAGCGCGGACACCCCGGAGGACGTCGCGGAGGACATCGAAGAGCTCCTGACCTGGATCGACGAGGGTGAGTTTGGGGGCAGCACAGCTGGCGGGGGGGTGGGCACCGAGTGGGCCCTCTGGTTTGTACAGTGACAGACATCATTGCTGCCGGCTCTGACACCTTACCAGGAGATGCTTCAGTTTAGTAACGTGGGCTTCATTCCTTCCATCAGCAGCTGCTCCTGGACTGACCTTCATTCATACAGTGACACCATCACTTCTAGCACGAGCTGACCTGCAAAACAGAGG
>NW_011178344.1:0-409 GCF_000146605.3 Meleagris gallopavo
GCTAAGACCACTGTCTAGACTCGACAAAAAAGGGGCAGCTTTGGGACTGGGGGGAAACAGAACAGGACGCTTTTCAACAGGCGAAACTGGCAGTTAAACAAGCCCAGGCATTGGGGTCTGTTTGATCGTACCCTGCCAGCCGAGTTAGATGTTCACATCACTCAAGATGGCTTTTGGTTGTGGCCTGTGGCAACAACGCCCGAGTTCTGTTTGGACCCCCATTGGTTTCTGGTCTCGGGTTTGGCACGGAGCAGAAGAGAGATACAGTATGATTGAAAAGCAGTTATTGGCTGCCGATTCAGCACTGCAGGCAGTAGAGCCAATAACTCAAACGGCTGAATTTATAGTCAAGACCACTCTGCCGATTCAGGGGTGGGTAAAAGATCTGACCCACCTTCCGAAGACGGGG
>NW_011178345.1:0-382 GCF_000146605.3 Meleagris gallopavo
TATGGGTACCGGCCCGGCGCGACGATTTACACCCTCTCCCCCGGATTTTCACGGGCCAGCGAGACGCTCACCCGGACGCCGCCGGAACCGCGACGCTTTCCAAGGCGCGGGCCCCTCTCTCGGGGCGAACCCGTTCCAGGGCGCCCGGCCCTTCACAAAGAAAAGAGAACTCTCCCCGGGGCTCCCGCCGGCTTCTCCGGGATCGCTTGCGTTACCGCACTGGGCGCCTCGCGGCGCCCGTCTCCGCCGCTCCGGATTCGGGGATCTGAACCCGACTCCCTTTCGATCGGCCGAGGGCAACGGAGGCCATCGCCCGTCCCTTCAGAACGGCGCTCGCCTATCGTTTAGGACCGACTGACCCATGTTCAACTGCTGTTCACAT
>NW_011178346.1:0-350 GCF_000146605.3 Meleagris gallopavo
AGGGCGGCCATGGAATTTGGCCACGGGAACCCACCCTGCTCCACACTCCACGCTTTCTTAGAGCCAGCGTGCCGGGCTCCCCTGGTGCTCGCCGGCACCTCAGCTCGCAGGTCACGTTGCGTAGGGAACTGAGGGAAGGCTCGACCTTCTCTCAAGAGGCGGACATTTCAGCCAGTCACCTCCAGGAAATGCTCCCTGGCCTGCGGACATTTCTGCGAGGCAGATGTGATGGGAGAGACGAAGGAATTTAGGGGACATTTTCATCCCACCGTGGCCTGGGTGACCCCGTTTCCCAGGACAGTCCTTGGTATTGGGGCGCGGTCGATCCTGGGAAGAACGGCCACGAGGCG
>NW_011178347.1:0-408 GCF_000146605.3 Meleagris gallopavo
CAGAAAAATAAGGGATGGCAGACTCCGGGTCTGGGATAAGGAGGGGCTGAAGGCCGCAAACAGAAGGGTTGGAGAACAGCCCGAGGACGCCTGGCAGCGAGGCGATTCGATGTCCGCAGGGCGAGCTGAAACGGGGCTGGGGGGGCTGCCCCTCCCGCAGGGTCAGAAGTGAACAGGGAGAAAAGACTGCGAGCCTCCGCGGGGAAGATGAGGATTCTGCATCCCACGGCCACCAGGAGGAGACCCTCCCCGCTCACTGCGCACTGTGCACGAGCGGTAGATGCAGTCTACCTTGATTTTAGAAAGGCCTTTGATACTGTCTGCCACGACATCCTTATAACACAGCTGAGGAAGTGTGGGATAGATGAGTGGACAGTGAGGTGGGTTGAGGAACTGGCTGAGTGGCAG
>NW_011178348.1:0-333 GCF_000146605.3 Meleagris gallopavo
TTTTTTCTCCGCAGTCCTGAAAGCATCTCTCCCCACTTTCTGAAACGCTCTCCCTGAGAGCACTACAGCTGTCGCTCCTCGAACTTGCCAATGCCTTATTAGAGAGGGGTTTTTCCCCTTCCACTCTTTTCCTCTCTGAAATCAGATGTGTAGCAGTGGAAAACCTGACTAGAATGAATTGTGGCTCGAAATAAAGGCAGAGACATAGTATCAGAGGTAGGCGTAGTGCATTCTGCATGTAGCCAAGGCGAAGGGCAAACCGCTCCTTCCGATGCGCGCACAGGAGCCCGCTCACTCGTCGGAGAAAAGCAGCCGGCTGAAGTGGCCCGTTCT
>NW_011178349.1:0-306 GCF_000146605.3 Meleagris gallopavo
CCAGTTGGTACAAGCATCTGGGTTTCCCCTTCATCAGGGACATCAACAGTGGGGTTGAGTGCACCCTAAGGACACCAAGCTGTGGGCTGCAGTGACACAGCAGAGGGACGGGATGCCATCCACAGAGACCTCAACAGGCTGAGCAGTGGGCACAAATCCAAGTGCAGGGTCAGTAGCTGGGATGAGGGAACACCCACCACCAAAACATGCTAGGGGATGAAAGGACTGAGCGTAGTCCGGCTCCATAAGGCCTGGGAGTACTGGTGGGTGGGAGCTGGACACAAGCCAGCAGTGGGCCCTTCCAGC
>NW_011178350.1:0-334 GCF_000146605.3 Meleagris gallopavo
CAGTTTTCGCCCGGAAGTAGGCCATTTTCCCTCCGAAACGGCAGTTTTCTCCCCCAAAATGACGTTTTCTCCCAGGAATTGCACCTTTCCTCCTGACATATTACATTTTCTACCAAAAATACCAGTTGTCTCCCCAACAATATGGCAATATCTCCCAGAAATACCAGCTTTCTCAAACAAAACACGTTTCCTACCAGAAATACAAGGATTCTCCCCCAATAATGTGACATTTTCTGCCAGGAATTGCAGTTTTCTCCCAGAAATACCACATTTTCTCACAGAAATACCGGTTTTCCCTCCGAAAATAGGACATCTTCTCTCAGAAACCGCAGTT
>NW_011178351.1:0-369 GCF_000146605.3 Meleagris gallopavo
GGCTTCTACGCCCAGTTGGTACAAGCATCTGGGTTTCCCCTTCATCAGGGACATCAACAGTGGGGTTGAGTGCACCCTTAAGGACACCAAGCTTGTGGGGTGCAGTGACACAGCAGAGGGACGGGATGCCATCCACATAGACCTCAACAGGCTGAGCAGTGGGCACAAATCCAAGTGCAGGGTCAGTAGCTGGGATGAGGGAACACCGACCACCAAAGCATGCTAGGGGATGAAAGGACTGAGCGTAGTCCTGCTCCATAAGGCCTGGGAGTACTGGTGGCTGGGAAGCTGGGACACAAGCCAGCAGTGGGCCCTTCGAGCCCCAGAAACGCCAACCGTATCCGTGGGCTGCATCCAAAGATGCGCAGT
>NW_011178352.1:0-314 GCF_000146605.3 Meleagris gallopavo
GCTGGTTTTTCCTGGCTTTGGTTTGCTCTTTGGTTCTTGTTGGTATCGGGGCCTTGCATTGCTGTTAAATTTTGGTTCTTTCTTTCCATTGTTAAGCACTGGGGAGCTTTGTTCTCTCTTTACTTTGCTAGGATTCTTTGCTTTGCCATGCTAGTGTATTGAATTCATTGGCTTTCCTCTTGTATTTCTCATCCTCGCTTGGCTTTGCTTCGTTTTCATTCCTTGTTTTGTTTTGTCTTTTTTTTTATTTTATTTTTTTCTGTTAGTGTAGGCTTTTTTGTTGCTTTGCATTGTCTTTGTTTCCTATTTGTGGG
>NW_011178353.1:0-322 GCF_000146605.3 Meleagris gallopavo
CCTTTCCTCCAAAAAAAGATAGTCAGTCCCAAAATGGAGCCTGTCTTGCTCCAAAATATCCTATAAAATCTACCTGTGTTCTTAGCCCAAAGCTTTTTCCACTTGCTTGGCTGACTCCTGACCCCCACTGCAGGTGCTGCCACCACACCACCTGACTGCAGTGGCTTTGTCTACGCGGCCATGCTGGCAGAATGAGACTCAAATGGCCATGGAAACCAATTCCAGACAAGAACCCGGTGAGCAGGGCTGTTGCAGGGGAGGGCAGCATGGGGAAGAAAAGCAGGCGGCTGCTTCTCAGGTGTTTCCCCATCTGCCTTGCAGA
>NW_011178354.1:0-317 GCF_000146605.3 Meleagris gallopavo
CTGTGCATAATGAGCAGTTCTCAGACAAAGATGGAAAGCGAAAAATAGGTGTTGGGTACCTGAGCCTTCTCTGGTGGTAAGCAACATGGTGCACAGAGTGCAGCCAAGTGCTCCGAGCAAGGAGCACAGGTTTGTGCAAGAGGCCCGGACTGCTAGGGCAGTGCCTTCATGACTGTATTGTGTCCAACAGGTGGCAGCAGAGCTGCGGTGCTCCCAAGTGCCGTAACAACTGCACGGAGAGATGTGTTGGTCTCTGTGGAAACAGCAAGGAAGTGGAATCTGCATTTCCCAGCATGCCCCGGAACCTCACTTTGCTG
>NW_011178355.1:0-312 GCF_000146605.3 Meleagris gallopavo
GTCATGTTTGGGGATAAAATAGGTATTTCTGGTGAAAACGTAGAGTCTTCGGGAATAAAACTGGAATTTCTGGAGCAAAATATCATATTTTGGGAGAAAGCTACTATTTCTCGGAGAAAACGTCATATTTCTGGTTGAAAACGGTATTGATGGGAGAAAACGTCCTATTTCTGGTTGAAAAATGGTATTTGTGGGAGGAAGCTGCAGTTCCTGGTAGAAAATGGCTTACTTTGGGGAGAAAGCGGCTATTTGCGGTATAAAATGTCGTATATTTGCGATAAAACTGGCATTTCTTGGAGAAAATATCATATT
>NW_011178356.1:0-440 GCF_000146605.3 Meleagris gallopavo
AACGCGATTCTCGGCCATGTACGGCCAAGTCTCCGGAGCGGTTCAGCGCGAATGCCGCTTCAACGCGTGACAGCGAAGGAGTGCGATCCCGATGCCGACAAGTGCGAATTCAGCCTCCTGCGCTACCTCCGAGTGCGGGGCTTTTCTCCGAAGTCCTGAAAGGATAGCTCCCCACTTTTTGTCACGCTCTCCCTGAGAGCAATACAGCTGTCTCTCCTCGGACTTGCAAATACCTTATTAGAGAGGGTTTTCCCTTTCACTCTTTTCCTGTCTGAATGTAGATGTGTAGCAGTGGAAAACCTGACTAGCATGAATTGTGGCTCGAAATAAAGGCAGAGACATAGTATTCGGAGCTAGTCAAGTGCATTCTGCACGTAGGCAAACTAAGTGCAAACCGCTCCTTTCCGATGTGCACACAGGAGCCCACTCACACATCGGAG
>NW_011178357.1:0-423 GCF_000146605.3 Meleagris gallopavo
ATCTTCTTTCAAAGAAGATCTGGTGCGTTACCCAGGCAAGTGGAAAGGTGTCGAGGGAAACCAGAGGGAACTAGCTGTGCTTGGAGTGATGCACAATATTGAACAAAGCCGAAAGAGAGATAGAGCTTGGACGCTGGGAGGAAATTATTGAATCGGAGGGCAGTGGTGCACTGGAATAGGTTGCTCGGAGAAGCTGTGGTGCTGTTCCCCTCTTGCCTGGGAGATGAGGGCCCACACCCACATCCCCCATGAGATACTGACCATGATGCCACAGAGGGTGGCAGGGAGCGGCCACTGAGACCCACAGGGCCAGCAATCAGGCCTACTTTTGGTGCCAAACTTGAACTGACGTTGACAAGTTCAGATTCAGAGCAGCGTTGCTTATTTCAGGGACTGCTCTGGCTTCAGGGAATTGGGATCCAC
>NW_011178358.1:0-321 GCF_000146605.3 Meleagris gallopavo
CAGGGCAGGCAGAGGCCTGAGGTGCCAGGTGGGCGGCAGTGGGGACAGGGAAGGGTTGGGGTGGTACCGGCATCGGTCCGCGGACGGTGGGCTGCATCCAGGCGGGGTCCGGTGGTGGCACAGTCGCAGTAGCGAAAATGGCGTCGGGTGTCAGAGGCACCGTCAGCTCTCCTCGAGGGAATCTCTCTGTGGGGAAATGCCAGAAGGGGCGCTGGGGTCTGAGACCCGGGGCACTGGGGTGAGATCCGGGGTCACGGGGAGTGGGATCTGGGGTCACGGGGGATGGAGATCTGGGTCACGGGGGTGAGATCTGGGGGTCAC
>NW_011178359.1:0-376 GCF_000146605.3 Meleagris gallopavo
TTAAATGCCGTATTTCCGGGAGAAAACTGGTATTTCTGGTAGAAAACGCTGATTTTGTTGTGAGAGAACTGGTATTTCTGTTCCAAAATGTCATATTTCATGGAGAAATCTGCTATTTCTGGAAGAAAACGTGATATTTTCAGGGGAGAATCCTGCAATTTCTGGGTGAAAATGGCGTATTTGGGGGTATACTGCCGTTTTCTGAGAGAAGATGTCCTATTTTCGGAGGGAAAACCGGTATTTCTGTGAGAAAATGTGATATTTCTGGGGAGAAAAACTTCAATTCCTGGCAGAAAACGTCACATTTTTGGGGGAGAATCCTTGTATTTCTGGTAGGAAACGTGTTTTGGGTGAGAAAACTGGTATTTCTGGAACG
>NW_011178360.1:0-408 GCF_000146605.3 Meleagris gallopavo
AGAAATATGACGTTTTCTCCGAGAAATAGTAGCTTTCTCCCAAAATATGATATTCTGCCCCAGAAATTCCAGTTTTATCACCGAAGACTCTACGTTTTCACCAGAAATACCTATTTTATCCCCAAACATGACATTTTCTCCAGAAATACCAGATTTCTTCCCTTAAATATGACACCTTTTCCAAGAAATAGTAGATTTTTCCCCAAAATATGATACTTTCTCCAAGAAATGCCAGTTTTATCGCAAATATACGACATTTTATACCGCAAATAGCCGCTTTCTCCCAAAAATATGCCATTTTCTGCCAGGAACTGCAGTTTCCTCCCACAAATACCATTTTTCAACCAGAAATAGGACGTTTTCTCCCATAAATACCGTTTTTCAACCAGAAATATGACGTTTTCTCCG
>NW_011178361.1:0-387 GCF_000146605.3 Meleagris gallopavo
TTAGCCTTTCTTCATAGGGGAGATGCTCCAGGCCCTTCACCATCTTTGTGGCCCTCCGCTGGACTCTTTCCAAGAGATCCCTGTTTTTTTGAACTGGGGAGCCCAAAACTGGACACAGTACTCCAGATGAGGCCTTACCAGGGCAGAGTAGAGGGGAGGATCACCTCCCTCGACCTGCTGGACAACGTTCTTCTTAATGCACCCCAGAAATGCCGTTGGCCTTTTTTGGCCACGAGGGCACACTGCTGGCTCATGGCCAACCTGTCGTCCACCAGGATGCCCAGGTCCCTCTCTGCAGAGCTCCTCTCCAGCAGCTCATCCCCAGCCTGTATTGGTGCATGCAATTATTCCTCCCTAGGTATAAGACTCTACACTTGGTTTTGTTGA
>NW_011178362.1:0-342 GCF_000146605.3 Meleagris gallopavo
TGCACAGGGGTGGATGTGGAAATGCATCGTATTGCGTAGCTACAAGTCTGGGGGTCTGTACTCTTAGTGAGGAATCAGAGTCACCACCACACATTTGAAGCCCAGAATCATCACAGAATCAAAGAATCTGGAACTGGGAACCAATCACCGGATCTGACATAACAGAACTTACACTCACAGGAGCTGCTATCCTCGTAGCGTCCTCATGCAATCCTCAGACTAGGATCCCAGACTGCAGGAACCCCGTAACAACCCGGCAGTATTGAATCACCGCGTTTCCTCGCTCCCACAGAGGCAGCTTTCTATAGAGCACGCTCACAAGGGATGGCGTCAGTCAGCATC
>NW_011178363.1:0-322 GCF_000146605.3 Meleagris gallopavo
GCCATTTGACGTCACACCAGCACATGTGATGTCACACCCCCATAATGACGTCACAACCCCCATGTGACGTCAAACACCCCATGTGATGTCACACCCACTCATCTGACGTCATAACTCAAAAAAGTGACGTCACACACCCCATGTGACGTCACAACCCCCAAGTGACGTCACACGCCCAAAATGACATCACACACCCATTGTGACATCACAAACCCCAAAAGACGTCACAACCCCCAAGTGATGCAATACCCCCAAAAGTGACGTCACACACCCCCTAAAAATGATGTCACACACCCCATGTGACGTCACACAACCACATGTG
>NW_011178364.1:0-342 GCF_000146605.3 Meleagris gallopavo
GGCCCTCAGTAAGACCACGGTCACCGGCGCCAATGAGGGCAACAAGAAGTCCCGAAAGAGTAAGAGGTGAGCAAGATATCGTTACTATTGTTGATCAATCTCTGAAAATGAATGAAATTCGAAGTCTGAGAAAAGACTTTTCACGTCACCCAAATGAGCCTATTGCCACTTGGTTACTTCGATGTTGGGACAATGGGGCCAACAGTGTGTGGCTGGATAGTAGAGAAGCTCGCCAACTGGGTGGCATTGCTAGGGACTCAGCCATTGACAGAGGTATTAGTACATGCCAGAACCAGGCCTTTACCCTCTGGAAGCGGATGTTGTTAGCTGTAAAAGAAGATA
>NW_011178365.1:0-370 GCF_000146605.3 Meleagris gallopavo
TTTTTAGCAGGGAACCCTGAGCGTACTTAAGGGCTGGTAGGTATTTGGAGCTGGAAGCTGCTTCCTTCACTTGAGAGTGTGGGGGAGTATTGTCCTTGGAATGGGGTAAGTGGTTTCTTTTTTTCTTTCAGGGCTGTGATCTTCTCTTTTGGGGGATGGCAAGTGCGCTGAAGGGCTGCTAGGTGTAAGAGCAGCATGTGAATCTGGAGACTGCTTCCTTTGGGGTGTGGGTGAGCCCTTAGAATGGGTGAGTGATTCCTGCTTGATTTCAGAGCTGTGAGCTCTGCTTTTCTGGAGGATCTCAAGCTGGATGGCTGTAATTAATAGGCTATGTGCTAATTGCATCCATGCGGTGGGTGTTTTTTAAGGG
>NW_011178366.1:0-379 GCF_000146605.3 Meleagris gallopavo
AAGGCTGATTTTGTTGTGAGAGAACTGGTATTTCTGTTCCAAAATGTCATATTTCATGGAGAAATCTCCTATTTCCGGAAGAAAACGTGATATTTCTGGGGAGAATACTGCAATTTCTGGGTGAAAATGGCGTAATTTTTGGGGGAAACTGCCGTTTCTGAGAGAAGTTGTCCTATTTTAGGAGGGAAAACCGGTATTTCTGTGAGAAAATGTGATATTTCTGGGAGAAAACTGCAATTCCTGGCAGAAAATGCCACATTCTTGGGGGAGAATCCTTGTATTTCTGGTAGGAAACGTGTTTTGGGTGAGAAAACTGGTATTTCTGGAACAAATGTAATATTTCAGGGAGAAAGCTGGTATTTCTGGGTGAAAATGTGAT
>NW_011178367.1:0-313 GCF_000146605.3 Meleagris gallopavo
TGCCCTCGAGTCACCAAGGGACAAAATCAATTTATGTTCATGGGGTGACTGGAGGTTCCCCAGAGCTGACTATGTTGGAGGCCAAAATCAGCCTCACTGGTAAAGACTGGCAAAAGCACCCTATTGTGACTGGCCCAGGGGCTCCATGCATACTTGGTATTGATTACCTCAGAAGGGGATATTTTAAGGATCCCAAAGGGTATCGATGGGCCTTTGGAATAGCTGCTGTAGACACAGAAGGTGTTCAGCAGTTGTCTATTTTGCCTGGCCTGTCAGAAGATCCATCTGCCGTGGGTTGCTACGAGTGAAAGAG
>NW_011178368.1:0-452 GCF_000146605.3 Meleagris gallopavo
ATTAGAACAGCTGACTGAAACTGGCCAAAGGGATATTCCCTACCATATGACATATTGGGGAAGGAGTTGTGAAGGGGGTGGAAGTTCATGTCAATCTCTTCCACTACTAGGAGGCTAACTGCACATTGACTGCTGGGTGGTGAGCAATTGCTTTTGCATTCATCATAGCTGTTATCCTTTTCCTTTCCTCTATCTCAGTAAATAATTTTATCTCAACCCATGAGTTCTACTTTGTGTTGTTTCTCCCCCCTTCAATTCTCTCCTGCAGTTCACTGGAAAGGAGTAGAGTGAGTGAAGTACTGTGTGATGCTCAGGCACCTGCCAGGTTAAACCACAACAGAGGGATAACTTACTCTCTCTCCCAAGGGAAAAATAAAAACACCTTCATTATTATTTAGGAAAGACTGAACACAGCTCAGACTTACTGGCTTGAGGTCTCTGTGGCCATAACC
>NW_011178369.1:0-388 GCF_000146605.3 Meleagris gallopavo
AGATGGCTTTTCAAGATGGACTTGTCTGTTCTCACAAAAACCAGGGGGCTGACCCATCCAAATGCTTGCTGATTGCTTGGAAGCCCAAATCCAAGCCTAGGGGCAACATCTCCTGGGTGTGATCATGCGGTGCCTGAGCGAGAGGATGACCCAAGCTGGTTACGCAAGAGTCATCTTAATTTCTCTGTTTTGTTACTTCAGAAAACACCATTGGGTGGCCCTCATGTTGTTTTCTTAAAATATGGTACCAGCCCTGGTGACTTTGGGCCAGAGCCCAATAGGCTGGATCCAGTCCAGGAGCTTAAAGTCACAGCCCCAATTAGAGAGGCTGGCACACGTCCCAGGGCCTAAAGATGCTGCCAGAGAAGCCAGGAGTGGCCCTGGGGTT
>NW_011178370.1:0-301 GCF_000146605.3 Meleagris gallopavo
CACATTCCAGTGCGTCACCACCCTGTGCGTGAAAAGCTGCCTCCTAATAACCAACCTAAACCTCCCCTGTCTCACTTGAAAACCATTTCCCCTTATCCTATCGCTATCCACCCTCCTAAACAGCCGTTGCTCCCTCCTGCTTATGCGCTCCCTTCGAGTCTTGGAACGCTATCATGAGCTATCTCCAGAGCTTTCTCTTCTCCCACACAAACAATCCCAGTTCCCACAACATTTCTTTCTAAGAGAGGTGCTCCAGCCCTCTGATCATCTTCGTGGCCCTTCTCTGGACCTGCTCCAAAAG
>NW_011178371.1:0-337 GCF_000146605.3 Meleagris gallopavo
CCGAAGACTCTACGTTTTTCACCAGAAATACCTATTTTATCCCCAAACATGACATTTTCTCCAGAAATACCAGATTTCTTCCCTTAAATATGACACCTTTTCCAAGAAATAGTAGATTTTTCCCCAAAAATATGATATTTTCTCCAAGAAATGCCATTTTTATCGCAAAAATACGACATTTTATACCGCAAATAGCCGCTTTCTCCCAAAAATATGCAGTTTTCTGCCAGGAACTGCAGTTTCCTCTCACAAATACCGTTTTTCAACCAGAAATATGACGTTTTCTCCGAGAAATAGTAGCTTTCTCGCAAAATATGATATTCTGGCCCAGAAATTC
>NW_011178372.1:0-327 GCF_000146605.3 Meleagris gallopavo
CAGCGGGCGAAGGGAGGAGATCCCCATCCCTCTGCTCTGCGCTGGTGAGGCCTCAGCTGCAGTGCTGCGTCCAGATGTAGAGTCCTCAGGGCAGGGAGACATGGAGCTGTGCGAGTGCATCCAGAGTACAGCCACAAACACGAACCCAAGGATGGAACCCCTCTCCTGTAAGCAAGGAGAGCTGGGCTGTTCAGCCTGGAGAAGCGAAGGCTCCAAGGGAACCTGGGTAAACAGCCTTTCAATACCCTAAAGGAAAGAACAAGGGAAAATGGAGGTGAAATCTAAGGAAATAGTACTTGTACAGTGAGGGTGCTGAGGCAGTGGCAC
>NW_011178373.1:0-311 GCF_000146605.3 Meleagris gallopavo
CCAAACTCTCCCCATTTCCCCCAAACACCCCTCACTTTACCCCCAAACCTACCAGAAAACCCACAACATTCACCCCAAAACCCACAACATTCACCCCAAAACCCCCAAATTCTCCCAATTTTCCCCCGATTCCCCCCAGTTTTACCTCACATCCCTCACATTTACCCCACTCACCCCCAATATTTACTTCCAACCCCTACATTTATCCTGTTTTCCCCCAATATTTACCCCAGATCCCCAAACTCCCCCGTTCTCACCCCAATTCCCCAATATTTACCTCACATCCCCCCCAACATTTACTTCAAAACCCA
>NW_011178374.1:0-330 GCF_000146605.3 Meleagris gallopavo
AGCTTGCCTTCACTTACCTGATGCTGTCTCTGTGCCTTGACTGTTGTGTTTTTCCTTCCAGGCTTCTGGAAGTGCAGGCAGCTCTCGAGGCTTTTGTGCAGTGCTTGCTGCATTTGCAGCTCCTTCTCGGTTTCCAAGGTGGGTCCCCGCCTCGTGGGCATCCTTGCCTCTTGCCTTGTGCTGAACGGTCGGCTTTTGCTCTGCTGCCTGGGTGGATCCATGCCCGGTAGCTACCCTTCCCTCCTCCTTGGCATGACTGCCAGTGCTTTGCCTTCCTCCAGAGAGGTGTTTTGTTCCGACTGGCAGCCACAGACTCCTTCTGGGCTGGCG
>NW_011178375.1:0-490 GCF_000146605.3 Meleagris gallopavo
CCACAGAATAAAATGGCCATGGAAGGTGCAGGTAGGACCCAAGTGGTGTGGCCTACTTGCACCTTGGGGGAGATTGTTGGAGGTGGGAGGCTCAGGAGTCCCTCCAGTAATAGGTACGTGGCCTACTGGCGCGGTGGTCAACACTCCGATTTTCATTGCTAAAGGGACTCCCATCATGTCCCTATGGCAGATCAGGACACCTCCTTTGCTGCCTGATATTATGATGCAGCCGCAACCATCCGGCCGGAAAATGTGGTACAGGCGGCCAGGACGGGCCCCTGTACAAGCGGAACTGTTGACCCAGGATAGAAACACGGCCTGTATTTTGCCCTGGAGGGCAGACCTTCCCCTCTTGCTACCTCTGAAACATCTGTATTTCTCCCCGTGAGTCTTTGAGCCTTCAGGATCACCGGAAGGAATGAAATGTCATCAAAACGTTCCAGTGTTACTGTCAGATCATGTGTAACACCCGGCGATGGTCTGCATGGGA
>NW_011178376.1:0-425 GCF_000146605.3 Meleagris gallopavo
CCGCCTCCAGCCGGCACGGCAGGCACACAGCAGGACCCTGGGGACGGCCCTCAGGGGCACCTGGCCCTGCCAGCTGCTCACCGCTGCTCGCATTTGCTCTCTCCTCTGCAGTGTGTGTGCTGTGTGGCCGGGCAGATGTCGCCCCGGACGCCTTCGGGCACATGCTGTCTGAAAGTGGGATTCATGTCCACGAGTTATGCTTGGTGAGTTCCCCCATGGGCTCCTTCCAGATTCCTGCCGGGGATGCTCCTTTCCTTTCTGTCCTAATGAGATCCTGCTCTTTCCTCTCCTACAGTCGTTTGCCAACATCACTTCTGAAGTAGCAAGACTAAGGCTGTCGGGAAGTGAGGGCCTCCCCGTTGCTGCCATCAGACGTGCAGTCAAACAGGCCACCAAGCAGGTGAGGACCTGCCCAGAGCAGGCAG
>NW_011178377.1:0-379 GCF_000146605.3 Meleagris gallopavo
GGGATAAAATAGGTATTTCTGGTGAAAACGTAGAGTCTTTGGTGATAAAACTGGAATTTCTGGGGCAGAATATCATATTTTGGGAGAAAGCTACTATTTCTCGGAGAAAACATCCTATTTCTGGTTGAAAACGGTATTGATGGGAGAAAACGTCCTATTTCTGGTTGAAAAATGGTATTTGTGGGAGGAAACTGCAGTTCCTGGCAGAAAACTGCATATTTTTGGGAGAAAGCGGCTATTTGCAGTATAAAATGTCGTATATTTGCGATAAAACTGGCATTTATTGGAGAAAATATCATATTTTTGGGGAAAAATGTACTATTTCTTGGAAAAGGTGTCATATTTAAGGGAAGAAATCTGGTATTTCTGGAGAAAATGT
>NW_011178378.1:0-443 GCF_000146605.3 Meleagris gallopavo
CCGGGGCATGCCGGGAAATGCACATTCCACTTCCTTGCTGTTTCCACAGAGACCAACACATCTCTCCGGGCAGTTGTTACGGCACTTGGGAGCACCGCAGCTCTGCTGCCACCTGTTGGACACAATACAGTCATGAAGGCACTGCCCTGCATCCGGGCCTCTTGCACAAACCTGTGCTCCTTGCTCGGAGTACATGGCTGCACTCTGTGCACCATGTTGCTTACCACCAGAGAAGGCTCAGGTACCCAACACCATTTTGGCTTCCATCTTGTCTGAGAACTGCTCATTATGCACAGCCCTCATCTTTGCTTTGGTGAGGTGGGGAACTGCCATTGCTTCCTCAGTCCCACAGACCCCTTCCCATCCCACACTGCCATGGGAGATCAGGCTCTGGACCACCTGAGGACCCAAACATCCAGGAGTCCTTGGGTCCTGACGAGATG